>NW_019396063.1:389240-427604 GCF_000591075.1 Eurytemora carolleeae | reverse complement strand
GAGGATGGGGGAAATTGAATGGAGAGGGAGGTGGGGATGATTAAATGGAGAGGAGGATGGGGAGAATTGAATGGAGAGGGAGGGTGGGGACTGGGGAGGGGTGAAGAATAAAGGGTAACGATATATTGAGCTACAGGGGTTTGAACGGATATGAATATTGATGGGAGTAATTTGTATTTCTTCAAATTAATGTTTAAATATTCAACTTCTAAAGATGTAACTCAAGACGGATTAATCAACCAAACCAAACTTTTGCTAATTCAGATTTAATTTTCAATTATTGTTTAACGCTTTTCATACTGTACAGGGTGTCAAGATAAAACTTTTAACGCCCTAGACATTAATAATTTAAGATCAAGTTTATAATCTAAAAAATAAACTTTTACATTTTTTTTTATTAATAGTATAATAATAATATATATATATATCATAAATTTTATTGATGAGTTTGACAAAATTAAAGCTTAAAGGGGCTGTACGTAAGCAGCGTAATTTCAAAGATTATAAATTATATAAATATTATAATTTGTCAGACATTGCCGTTTTTCCAGATTTGAAATTGTCTAATTCTGACAATTCATTTATGTTTTTTTTCTGCAGTAGAAATGCGCAAGAGAGTTTAAAAACCATATTTGAAAATAATCATTTTTCAAAATTATAAAGATTGATATCTAATTTATACTTGACCAGACAAATTTTTCAGGGTACCGTTGTAAATCGGACATTTCCATCTCTGCATGTAAGGTCACTTGAAATCACGTTCACAGTTCCTTTAAGTTTAATTATTTATAAAGTAACTATAAGCATCCGATCTGAGCCATTATATAGCACGATTTGAAATTAGCGTCCCCTGTATCAATTCTTTATATCTCATCAGACCACTTTTTCATAATTGGATAAGAACAGGGAAACGTGATGTTGGGATTTACAAGTACAGTGAGAGCTAGAACACTGTGGAATATGAAGACGACATATCAGCAATATTATGTGTATTTAATTTAGCTAAAAGTAAATAGTTTTACCAGTTGCTTCAGTGGGTCTGCATGTCATCTTTCCATTTCCGCAGTTTTGTGAGTCTCAATGTAAATTATTAGTAAAAAAAATTCTGCAATCAACGTTGCGTATAAGATCAAAGACAATTATAAAATCGTTAATTAGTCCACATAGTAAACCCGACTTACTATACTTTTCAAATCTCAAAGATATGATAAAAATAATTTAATAGATTATCAACTACAATAGGTGGCAACAAAGAAATGGGCCAATTATACACNGGGGGTAAAGGCAGATATGAAGGGGGTGTTCAAGGACAATCTTTTTACAGAAATTATCATATGAATGGGATTAAAGAACCTGCATTGATTTGATAATTGTTTTTGAATCTCGAAAATTTTTCTTATAGGAAAAGATTTAAACATTTTTATCATTTCTACAACCGAAATCTAAAGAATAAACGCAAAAATAAGAACAATTTTAATATTAGTTAATTTGAGAAGTAAATTAGTCCTCATGATAAATCAGACTTTCTATACTTTTCAAATCTCAAAGATATGATAAAAATAATTTAATAGATTATCAACTACAATAGGTGGCAACAAAGAAATGGGCCAATTATACACGACGTCAAATATAACAAGAAAAACGATATTTTCTCACATTAGTTGACATGTTTTCCAAGATTAAATAAAAAAGAGTAAAAACAGAAAATAAAGAACACAAAAAATTAAACTTAGTTCACTGTAAGATAAGCACTCATATCTAAATTGGCGGACACAAAAACTGAGTTGACACTTGTGACGTAAGAATACAGCTGTACTGAGAGTGTACAAATTCTTCCTTTCCATATATTGTACTTGACAATCTATTTGGGTTAACGATGGATTTTTATAGGAGGGGGTGTAAAGGTTTATAGGGGAGGGGGACCGAGGGAGGGATGTTCGAGAACACTTTTTTATAAAATCTAGCATTTGAAAAGGGTTGGACTTGTTTCTTCATTGTTTAATATTTTTTTCTTCTTTTTTGAATCTATATTAACATGTTTTATCAATTAGGATTTGAATACTTTGAATATCTAAATCCAGTATAAGAAATAAAAGTAGAAACAAGAACAATTTTAAAATTAATTTGGGAAGTAAAACTTTCTCTGCTTGAGAAGATAGGTTTTACTGGCTTAAACATTCTAACTTTTACATTTCTCCTCATTAAATAAACTCTTCTCTAAGTCACTGCTTAATTTAAGTAAATTTTAGTAACAAAATATAATAAACAAACTTTAAAGGGACTAAACAGTTTCATTTTATTTAAACTTATTCAACCTTATTGTTCATAAACATTAAAGTGTTACTTATTCTCATTATTGATAAATCGCAATCATTCATTTTTTGCTAAAGGATTTTCGGTTGAATATAAGCAATTTTTTTATTTCGTAATTTAGAGCATGTCATTAGTGCAATTATGCACGATGTTTCTGTAAAGAAAAATGAATATAAAAACCATTTCCCCGCAATCAGCAAAAGTTTGCAAAGATTAATTTGTTAATTTTTCACCATATAAGTCTAAATATTTCGTTTTAGATTGGCAATAAATAACTCAATTCATGATCAATCCCCAAGTTCTTTGAAAAATAACAAAACTGTTATAGATTATCTAATCTCATTTCCTTCGATCAAAGATTAAGAAAGAATGAAATTATGTGTAATCAAAATGATTATCTTCCAGCATACCGATACAAAATCCGGGAATTCAGGAGCAAAAAATCAACCGTCATTTTCAAGACCATCATATATCCGTGATTTTGGCAGATTGTAACTTGAAGAATTATTGAAACATTTGTGTTTAGTCATGTCTGAGATGTTTGGAACTAGAATATTTGGTAGAAAGAGGACATTGAAGAGATTTAAAAACTTAGGGAACAATTGTGAATCTGACATACTACCCTTTCAAAGAAGGGTCAGTTCAAATTACTTGTATAGTCCGTTTAATGCCTTTTAATGTTTTCTGAATATCATGCACTGAAGATAACTTTTTTACAACAATACAATTACCATCGTTCAAGTTTGTAGAAAAACAATAAGGCCTGTTTTCCTTCTAAATCCCCCCTTTTAGCCTACTTCTAACCAACCCTCCTTCTCTTTCCTTCCCTACTTTTTTAACCCTTTTTCCAGGTCTTTCAAACTTTCATAAACTCATCCCTACCCTTATCATTATCCTGCTCCACTATTTCAAAACTATTTATGTAAACCTTTCTTCCCCAAACCTTCCACCCTCTGTCAATCTCTTCTTTCAATAATGTCCCTTTCTTCAAACAATCTCTACCCTTCCATCCCAACCCTACTCATACTTCTTAAATTCTTCTTAAAGCATTCATACACTATTTTTTCTTCATACTTTCTCTTTCCCTCCTCTTTTAGCCATCTTCTTCCTTTCCGTTCATCCTTCCAACCCTTCCGCTGAGAACCCTCCCTTTCCCTGTATCTCTTCACCATCTCCTTACCTTTTATCCTGATTTATCATCATTATTATGTTTTAAATGTATCTACACTATACACACCCATTTATTTACAATTCTTATTTTCTTGTAATGGGCCAACCACTTAAAACAACCTACTCTGGTTAGGCGGGTCCAAACTAAATATTTAATTGTGATTTTTTATTTGTATTATCTTGTGCTTTGTAGTTGAATAAAAATATGAATGAATCCTTCCGTTCTATTTTAATCTATGTCTATCATTCCTTATTCCTTAAAACCATCTCTTCTTAATTACACCTCTTTCATTCCTTCTCCCTTTCTCCATCTCTCAATTTTTACTCAATTTTACTCAATTTTATACTCATCCAAATATTCTTCATACAATCTCAACCCAGGGGTACACATGCATACGGGGGTGGGGGAGGGGGTAGATAACAACCCCTCTCCCGACCCTAGTTTTTCTTTTCTATTTTTGTTTACGTTTGCCATCCTTGACCAATTACTTTTCTTCTTCGCAGGAATGTTCTTCTTCTCATTTCTTCTTCCAGCTTTCTGCATTTAAATGTGTAGAGATTTTAAAAGTACAGGTACAGTTTTCTTCTTTATAATTCAGACCTTGGTTATTGCAGATAATCCTAAATAGAAAGCATAATTATAAATAATATATCGACACAACTGCATCAACATGTTTAAAAGTACTTTAGAGAAATTTGTCACTTCTTCCCTTTTCATTCATTCTTTTCCCTCCAACCTTATATTTTTCATTTCATCTCTCTTTCCAGTTTTTGTTCTCTTGCCCTCTCTCTTTTACCGAGGCCCGAAATATAATCTTCCCACATTTAGATGAAACACCAAATTCTTCCCTACTAACCTACTCCCAAATGTCAAAATGCACCCCTACCCTAACTTTCCATCCCTCTCCCCTTTGCATCCCCCCATCCCCCCTCTCTACCATCCCTCTCCCCCTACCCCTTCCCTACCATCCCTCTACATCTTTGCCTCAGACACTTTTTTGTCTGTCTAAATATGACGTCACACAACAAACACACACACACCTCCATATTAAGCCTATTCAACTTATAAACCCATCACGTGACTTCTATTCAAACCAAAACAAAGCCAAAGCAAATCAAACCAAAACAAACTTGCAAGCCAAACTAAATAAGAGTTAACAGTTGTTTTAAAAGTAGAAATATCTGACACATTTTTAAGACTTTTACAACAATATTTTAGGGGGGGGGAGAAACCCCCCCCCATCACCCTCTATTTACCAGACCTGTATAGAGCTTGTTAGAGTAAAATTGTCTGGCTAGGCCTATCCACTCACTGCACTGCAGCTTCAAATAATTATGACAAAAAATGCAACAAAAAATTTAGTTGTTAGGGCTTCCTCCTGACTGCAGGATTAGATATTTAATAAGGGAAAATACGGGGGGGTGGGGCTTAGAGAAGTCGGATTGAACCAGAGCTGGGAACTTTAAAATAGTGGATATCGAGATCGATGCTTGATACTCTCCTTTTCTTAATTTCGAGACTAACCTAGTATTAGACTTGTATCTTGAAAAGTGTATAAAATTTAACCAATCAGAGTCGCGTATCAGAAGCCGGGAAATTTGAAATTTTGCGCGCCATTTCAGATTAATATACAAAAATGGGGGGACTCTCTAGTTTTGAAAAACCGGTTTTTGATTTTTCTGTACTATATCCAATAAAGAGTGGATTAAGCAAGTAATTAAAAGTTTCCACATTGTATGTTCGGATTAAGCAGTCGGGATTAAAGGTATCCCATTCTGAAGTTCCAGCTCAGGACACTTTGATAGGAAGACATCTAAGGTATAATTTCTAAGGTATGTAAGGTATATACTATCTATAGGAGAGAGTTATCGTTAGAAACCGGATATCATTGTTTAAAGATTAAACGTCTTCTTGTAAAGTTTAATCTGGTCTTAGAACTGGAGCCTGTTTACACCAGGTTAAATAGGATATAACCTGGTATATGTTCAGTAGTTAAGCTTACCAGAAGGTTTAACCTGAGTTAGATCAGATAATTCTGGAGAATAAAAGCGTCCCTGCGGAACTCCGGCTGTAGGGTTCAGTGATATCAACGTCGGGACAGAATTTAGGCAAACGGAAGAAAGATATCGGATAAGATAATGATGACTAACAAAGAAATAAATGCAAATGTTAAAAACGCATTGTAAAAAAATTGTTGAAAGTTTATTTAAAAGTTACAACAATTCGATAAACTTTTTTAGCTTAGAATATTGGTTAGAGTTCATTGTTAGAGAGAGAGAGAAGTAAAAGAGATAATGTATTTTGGTTGATTCTATTGATTGTCCCGAATGTTGATGGAAAATCTGACTTTTATGATGCATTTTCCTTTATTTATTGATGCTGTGACCTTCAAACCTATTCAACAATCAATAGATGAGAAACTTTGCTCGTGGAGCGCGGAATTTATTGAATGACGCGACACTTATTCAATTATTGCGGATTTTTCTCAGCGCTTTTTTAACGAGGCTTTTTGTCAATTTTTGACCTTTGTTTGATTTTTAACCGACCAAAAATGACGAGGACTATTATAAAGTAATACAATAAATTACTTGTGAATGAGAGTACAAATGTGTGAAGGGAAGGGGGGGGGGGGGTAATTGAACAAAAACGACGAGGTTATATTGTTTGTTTTATATCCTGCAATTACATCCATTATATCACACCTAATTTTGATCCTCTACCCCCCTCCCCCCCTCTTTCCAACCATTAAATTGAATCATATAGCCTTTTCCTTATTTTTCTACATATACAATAATAAAAAAAATACTTTCTTGCTCAATCGACCCCCATCAAAATAATTTTTCTCTCAATTCTTCAAAAAGTCAATGTTTTTTTAATGACTGAATGAATGGGTAAAATAAATGTGTGAAATGAATGTTACTTTTCTTCCAAATCTGAAGATTGCATGAACAAATTATAAAAAAAAACAATTACCTTTGGAACCCCCCCCCCCCACGCTTATTTTTATTGTCAATATCTTCTGGATTGCACTTGTTTGATCCTTTATTTATGTAATTATCTTTTATAATATTAGCAATGCATTTTTTTATTCATTTATTTATATGCATTTATTTTCTTTGTTTTCTTTTATACTTTTTAGCTATTTACACATAATACCTTAACTCAGATGCTGCATATGATTTTTAATATTTTTTTATAGCACATTTTTCACAGATAGGATTGAGATTCTAATGGTTTACATTTTCAGACAAATCGACTTTTTCTTTTTGTAAAGAATAAATAAATATGTTTTAAAGGAAGTGACCGGCTATTTAAGTTAGTTGAACTGAGTATGCAGTGTTGTGGAAAACTTCTTTCGGATTCACACCAAAACACTTATAGATGTATCATCAATTTTCATCTTCATCTCCAATGTCTTATATATTACTATTCTTCAAATAAGCTAAGAGTAGACATGTTTAAAAAAAAATAAAAATCTAAAGTAAACGAGGGGAAAAATACTCTTATAATACAAACAAAGGTATTCTTTGCCAATTTTTGTTTACCAAATTAGATTATCTAATCTATGGTTTGGATTCTAGAAAATAGTGAGAAGCCAGCTCTGATGGAATAACGAAACAAATATTCCAGAAGAAGTTATCTTTTAGATTGCAAGATTGTAAGATTATAAAACACAAAGCAAAGTTTTCTAGGGAAGAAACTCTGAAAACCTAATAAAATATAATACAATAAGATCTCATATCTTTCTTCAAATCATCGCTTTTTGTACACTTTAATTAACCTGCATTAGAATCTAGAAATTGTCTTAATTTTTTTTTTAATTTTAAAAGCTCTTTTCTTTTAAATACATTGTGCAAATTCTTACACTGAAAAATATTTTACTGAAAATTATGTATTATAAAAATTTATATCTTTTTTTTCGTTTCGGCAATAAGTCATCACTCATCACTACCTGAAAACCTTTAAAATTCAGAACAGTAATGAAATTTGAAATCCAATATTTGTGATAGTAAAATTAAAGTTGTCAATCTGTTTCGAAGATATATTATTAATTAACAGGATATATGTTATATATATGCAATCAAGTTTTGCTATTCTCATATTCTAAACTAATACAAGGCCGGAGTAACTACAAGGCCACAAAGTCATACAAACAATTACCGCTTCTTTAGGTTTTATGAATTTGCGACTTTTAAAGGTTTAAGAGCAAAGAATATTGTAATTACAAACAAATGTTTTATACCAGTAATATTATCTAATATATATATATTTTATGAGCAATAGCAATAGATTGATTTAGTGTTATATTATGATCATAAACTGTCTGCAGTTTTGCACTTAATACATTTTTTTTCTAGCTGTTATAAATATTTCTTCAACAATGGTAATGTACTTTTAACTTCAGTTTATTGGAATTTGTATCGTTCCGAATTTGACTTGTACATGCTATATATTTTTACGATTGGGTCGACTTCGAAGTTTCGTAACGTACTGGCTTAAATTTTCGTGTAACCCTAGACAAGTATATTTTAGAACTAAAAACCAGGGGCGGACTAAACCGTTACCTCAGGGTGGCCAATATTGCACGCGTAAGCACGGAAAAAAAATGTAGCCCCCCCCCCCAAAATTAAACAAAAAGCAGTAAATTCCAATTTTTTTTTTGTTCAAAAAATATAAGTTTACAAACTCCAGTTCTCCCATTTTCTTTCCGTAAACTCCAGTTCTCCCACTTTTTGTCTGTAAACTCTAGTTCTCCTACTTTCTATCTGTAAAATCTAGTTCTCTCCTACTTTCTGTCTGTAAACTCTAGTTCTTCTACTTTTATCTGTAAACTCATGTTCTCCTACTTTCTATGTAAACCACAGTTCTCCTACTTTCTATCTGTAAACTCTAGTTCTCCTACTTTCTATCTGTAAAATATCGTTCTTACCTACTTTCTATCTGTAAAATCTAGTTCTATCCTTCTTTCTATCTGTAAACTCCAGTTCTCCTACTTTCTATCTGTAAACTTAGTTCTACTACGTTCTATTTGTAAACTACAGTTCTTCTAATTTCTATCTGTAAACTTTAGTTCTACTACTTTCGATTTGTAAACTCCAGTTCTCCTACTTTCTATCTGTAAACTCTAGTTCTGCTACTTTCTATCTGTAAACTTTAGTTCTACTACTTTCTATCTGTAAACTCTAGTTCTACTACTTTCTATCTGTAAACTCCATTTCTCCAATTTTCTATCTGTAAACTCTAGTTATACTACTTTCTATCTGTAATGTTACAGGCATTTTAGTATAAATAATAAGATGAGAAAACAATTTTAACGGGGGTTTCAGGTCAATTATTCAATTCTATTTTCGTTGTGTCTGACATCCTTTGATGTTTTATTTCATATCAAAAACTTCCTGGGGGGGGGGGACGGCCCCCCCTGTATTCTGCCGCTGCTAAAAACCGCGTGTTTTACGTTTTATTTGTAAGAAGTAATTGGAAAAACTCTCATTTATTCCTTAAAATACCATGGAAACACAGACCACATTTTTCCAACAAGAAATTTCGTTAAATTCGTGTTAAAACCCTATATTTGGCAGCTGACAGACACAATCTCAGACAAACAAACATACACACAGTGGAGTGTGAGAGGTATTATTAGTGTAAAAGGATTATTATTGATATACGTATATTCTGACCATTGATAATCCATGATATATGCATATCACTGTGGGTTAAATGTATGTTTTATCTTGAGTTTGTACAAGAAGTATAGATTTATCAAGAACAGTAGCGTGCTCATTACTCAATACTTAGCTAATGTATACTGTACCGGCAATCAACACTAGCATACACAGTGTATGTACAGTACCAAAACACTCTAGCGGGCAAATGTATTACTTTATTTTAGACATTTAACCCACAGTGATACCCCGCTACACTTAGTCTAGACTTGAGTACATTACCGCACTATGCATCTACTTTAAGCAAACCCTTTCATAGACCAAGAAAAAATATGCAAGGCTAAGGACAGGGAAAGGGGGGGATGCAAACTGCATTTTTGTTACCATGATCCTTTTTATCCTTTACAATTCAAATATTCTTATCAATCTTATTAACATTTTTAACATTAATCAAATAAAGCAAACTTTATAAAAATATCTTTATTTTAAAAATAAAAATGAGTATTTTCAAGATTTTTTTTTGTTTTTTTTTACAAGGTTTCCATTACCATTTAAGATGGAAGTGTTGAATATATGTATAAATGGAAATAAATGAATGGTTAAATGATGGATAGATGATAGGTAGGATATGCACTGTGGTGGTCTAGACTACTTCGCATCTTATGGACAGATATACAGACAAATAAATATACAGAGAGACAGACAAATATATATAAATATACAGACAAATATAGCCAGATATACAAATATATAAAAATATACAGAAAAATTTAAACACAGACACAAATATAGATAGATAATTAGTAACATATATGTGGATTGATATGTACTAAATGCCTTACTCCTAAAAATGCTTTCAGACCCGTATCAATCCAGGTACAACTTGTTAACTCTCAGTGCCAAACACGGGTACGATCTCAGAGGCTTCAATGTCAACATGGACACCATGCATTTAAACTATCAATGCGAAACCATTGGGCACAATCTCATAGGCTTCAATGTCAATAGGGACACAAGCACGTAAACTGTCAATGCCAAACTAATGGACACAATCTCGCCAGCTCGTTAGTTTTAAATGAGGAATGAATTACTCTCTCACCGTAATCAAAAGCGGAGCATATTCCAACTGACGTTTATTTAGATATCTATGTTACAGGTTAAGTTTAATGTACATATTTAAAAGATTAGCGCGGATATATATAAGCGTAGTTAAGCCAGTCACTGACTTAGTTATAAGTTAATCACAATACAGGTTTTGACGTATTTACAGACGTAGCTAGGCTAGGTTAATTGCATTAGAAGTTTTGCGTAGTTAATAATAAGCTCATTTAGATTTACAGAAAATGTACAACGTAATATATCTATGTATGTTCAGGTTAACAAATATGGGGATTGCTACGATATTTGCTACAGATATACAGACAAATATAAAGAGGCAGCTAGATAAAAACGGGTTAGTCGGGAGGCAAACACATAAAGTGTCAATTATATGCATGCTTGTCAATACAAGTGCAAAATGAAATAACCAGCAATAAAAAACATATATTTTATATACTTGCAAGGACTTTTCTATATTGTTTATCTTTATGTTGAGAGCAAAAATATGTCAAAAATAGATTTCTGGGTAAATTGAATCAAGAAAGAAACTGATCGCCTTGCACTCTGAATTTCTAATCCTTATATCTTTACAACGAACAAAAACAATCATTTTTGGTTCGCTGTTCTTTTTTATGTTAATGAAAACAAGCTTTATAAGGACATAGTTTTAGAATGTTGGAAGTTTTATAAAAGTTTTTAAAAATTGAACCTAAACGATCAACAAAAATGTGAGAAATCAAGGATCACAATCATGAAGAGATTAAAATTTTTTTGGCGCTTAATAAATCCCTGTCATCGATAACAAATGAAGGGGTTTCTAAATTTCTCAAATCTTTTATAATTTCAGAATATAAAAGAAAGAGAGGGGGGGGGGGTAAATATTAAAACCTTTAAGAAGGAACAGTAGTTCAGTTCTTATTTAAGCTACCAGATGTTTAAGCCATAATAATTACTATTTTCAACACTAATGTTAAGATACCCATTTCTATTAAGAAAAAAAACTTTAAAAAGGTTTCTACGTCTCTGTCAGAGCCACACAATTTCAATTACAATCTGTGTAAAAAGTTTCATTATTTCATATTTTTGAATTTCATAAACATTTTACGTTGTTGTTGGATGCGGGTAATGTTTGTTGCATATGTCAGCAAAATCTTACTTTTTTAGTAAATAATGATATAAAAACCTGGTTATAAACTCAAAGCTACTCTTTACACAACCAAACACACGTTAAAAACTTAACAAATATTAAATATTAATTTTAATCAAATAAAAAAATGGTTTTCTTCATGTTTTATTATATTAATTAAACTAATCTTTATTACGTTTTCTACAATTTCAAGAATAATTAATTTTAAATTTGCAAAACTGGAATAAAGCTTTACAAACCTTAAACAAGGCCAACAGTACGATACAAAATTAATAATAATCTTTATGAAAAAGGGTTTATTTAGAATGAGGTTGTCAAATCTTCAATATATTTTTCAAAACCTAGCACATCTTGATACTTGCAATTTAGACTTTATGAGGCCTAAAACTTATAATTACATAGTACAAAATCCAAGACCAAGACCAAGAAAAAAATTTCCTTAAAGGGACTGTAAATAGGCTGAAACCTGAGAATCTCAAGCATTGAACGATACCCATAAGACATTTATCTGATGTTCCTGTCTTGAGAACTTGATATAAAACTGTGTCAAAATTATACGTAGTTGTAGTATTAAACAGATCATATTCAACAAATACGCAACTAATCTGAAAACGAAGATATTCCATAGGAGCCTTAGAATCTCAGACTTGTTCCTATTATAATTTTTAAATTTTTATTTTGCATTGTTAATACACATAATTGATAATATTATTACATATAGTCCATATAATCTGTATTACATCATCGGGAACTTCAGCCAATGGCAGTGCAGTATCGTTGTGACGTTATACAGGCAGAAATCACGTGACCAGTATACTGCACTGCCATTGGCTGATGTTCTGGTGACGTAATACAGACAATACGGACTTTATGTAATAATATTATCAATTATATGTATTAAAAATGCAAAATAAAAATTAAAAAATTATAATAGGAGCAAACCTGAGATTCTCAGGCTCCTTTGGGTTATAATCGTTTTCAGATTGGTTGCATATTTGCTGAATATGATCTGTTTATACCTACTACTTTCATACAAAATTGTATATATCTGAATTTTTGTATAATTTTGACACAGTTTTATGGCAAATTCTCAAGACAGGAACATAAGATAAATGTCTTATATGCATCGTTCAACACCTGATTTTCTCAGGTTTCATTTTTCCTTTACAGTCCTTTTAACATGCTCACATACCACAACAAATGCTTACCAAGATTTATACAACCGTGTTTTTTTTTTTTTATCGCCTGTTTATTCCCCATTCGCCTGTAATTCACTTTTTTAATTTTCACTAGTTTTCTAAAGTTTTTTCTCTTCACATTGTATCAAGGACTAAAAAGCTGTTTTAAGAAATAAGGATCTAACAATCCAATATCTAAGAACGGCCAGTCCAAACAGAGGGATAAGTTTTTTCGTTTGTAAACAGAAATTTATTTATGGTCATGGTTTTTGTGTGCATGGCACTTGAACTGAGCATAAAACGAAAAAGAAGTAGTTGAACTACGGAGACTAAGTTTAAGCACTTCTCTGAAATTTGAATTGGCGCAAGAGAGAAGTAGTTCAACTTCGTATACGTAGTCCAACTAATTCTCGCTTTACCTTAGATTTAGTCCCCGGTCTAATATCTCTGTTACAAATGGGGAAAAATAACTATCTGAAGCATTTTTTGTGTTCTATGTTTAGGTTCATATTCTAGCACCCAGAAACCAAATATCAGTTTAAATACTCTTGAACTAATTTCGCAATGAAAACTTTTTCGTTTCTATTTCTAGTTAATTATAGTCTGTAGACCTAGGGTCGGACTTTATAATTTTGGAGAAGTAGCTTAACTAGGTATGGACTTTGGCTTGTTAATTTTAATTTCTAGCGCACCGTAATTAACACTAGAAAATTGTTCAGCTATCTGTGTCTAGTTCAACTATCTGTGCCTAGTTCAACTATCTGTGCCTAGTTCAACTATCTGTACCTAGTTCAACTATCTGTGCCTAGTTCAACTATCTGTGCCTAGTTCAACTATCTGGGCCTAGTGCAATTACTTCTGCCTATTCATCAAAAACAACCTCTGTTATAATACCCAGGAAACTATCCATCAAGTGAATGCTAAACTATTTTATCATTTTTCATCAGTTTTGTAACCGGTAGAGTAAGAACCACATTTCAAGTTCAAGGCTTTGATATATGTACAGCTACAGGATGTCTAAAAAAAACTGAGAATAATAAGTTTCAGGACTCATTCAAAATTTTAAAAACTGAAATTCCAGTGGCGTCCGAAGTTTCCAACTTGAGCGATTGAGTAAATTGGTTAAGTATTTGATCACTAGGTAACATTGATGGATTTATAAAAGACAATTTTTCAATTTTGAACCGCCCGAAACCTTCGCTAGGGTCTTGTGAGTTGCCACAAAAAATGTGGGCCCGATCGGTTCATCCGTTTTGACGTTTATTGGACACAAACGGACAGACAGACAGCCGTACAAGCAAAGTATTTATATATAGATTCTCTATGTTAGGTTCCTTATCTATAGAATATATATACTCTATGTTAGGTTCCTTCTCTATGAATATATATTCTCTATGTTAGGTTTCTTCTATAGGAATAAATATTCCCTATGTTTGGTTCCTTCTCTATAGAATGTATATTCTCTATGTTAGGTTCCTTCTCTATAGAATATATATTCTCTATGTTAGGTTCCTTCTCTATGAATATATATTCTCTATGTTACGTTCCTTCTCTATGAATATATATTCTCTACGTTAGGTTCCTTCTCTATAGAATGTATATTCTCTATGATTGGTTACTTCTCTATGAATAAATATTCTCTACGTAAGGTGCCTTCTCTATGAATACATATTCTCAATGTTAGGTTTCTTTCGTTTGTTTCTTTTATATGAATATATATTCTTTATGTTAGGTTCCTTCTCTACAGAATTTATATTTGCTCTCTGTTATGTTCCTTCTCTATAGAATATATTATATATGCTCTATGTTATGTTCCTTCTCTATAAATATATATTTTCTATGTTAGGTTCCTTCTCTATAGAATATATTATATATGCTCCATGTTATGTTCCTTCTCTATGAATATATATGCTCTATGATATGTTCCTTCTCTATGAATATATTTGCTTTATGTTATGTTCCTTCTCTACGAATATATATGCTCTATGTTATATTTCTTCTCTATGAATATATATATTCTCTATGTTAGGTTCCTTCTCTATGAATATATATTCCCTATGTTTGGTTCCTTCTCTATAGAATATATATGCTCTTTGTTAGGTTCCTTCTCTATAGAATTTATATTCTCTATGATTTTTTACTTCTCCATGAATAAATATTCTCTATATAAGGTGCCTTCTCTATGAATATATATTCTCAATGTTAGGTTTCTTTCGTTGGTTTCTTTTATATGAATATATATTCTTTATGTTAGGTTCCTTCTCTATAGAATATATCATATATGCTCTATGTTATGTTCCTCCTCTATGAATATATATTCACTATGTTAGGTTCCTTCTCTGTAGAATATATATATATATATGATAGGTTTCTTCTCTAAGGATAAATAACAACTCTCTTAGTTCCACTATAAATATTTGTACAAGGATTTCCTGNTTGGGGGAGGGGTACAGTGTACAACTTCAACTTGTCAACTTCGAATATAATCTGATATGTGAAAGGGATATTTTCAAGAAGATTTGTTGCTTTAGGAGAGAGGAGAGGAATATAAACATAAAACAAGTTTTAGAGTTCCATTTAGCAACGCATCTTGTCAGAAGAAATAATAATAATAACAATTTGACATAAAAAACGTCCAACAATGATACATAAATGTACCAGCCTGTTAGCATAGATGATAGAATTATGAAGAGCTTACGTCGGACGAGAAGTAATTTAACTAATAAATTGAGATTTTATAGTGCACTATCGGTAACACTAGTGTATCAGTTTAACTATCAATGCCTAGTTAAACTACTTCATGCTTTTCATTAAGACCACCTTGGGAGAAAAAGTATGTTCTGAAAAATCAAGATAGGAAAAATTAATTTAATACTCTTTTATACTATACTAATACTACCCCGGGACAGTACAGAAACTCATTCGTTCGATTTCCATGGCTTCTCCTTGACTGANCTCCCTGTCTACTCTATGGCTGAACCCCTCTCTGTCTACTCTATGGCTGAACCCCTCCCTGTCTACTCTATGGCTGAACCCCTCTCTGTCTACTCTATGGCTGAACCCCTCCCTGTCTACTCTATGGCTGAACCCCTCTCTGTCTACTCTATGGCTGAACCCCTCCCTGTCTACTCTATGGCTGAACCCCTCTCTGTCTACTCTATGGCTGAACCCCTCCCTGTCTACTCTATGGCTGAACCCCTCCCTGTCTACTCTATGGCTGAACCCCTCCCTGTCTACTCTATGACTGAACCCCTTTGAGTTAATCTGCTGAGGGAGACACAATACGATAAAAGTGTTTATAGAAGAGTAGCAATGTTTAAACATTTCTAAAACTACATCAAGGTCATAGTCAAAGTGTTTTGTGTGTTATCTAGAGGGGAAATAGGTGTTAAAAACAAGGGGGTGGGGATAATGGAAATTAAAATAAATGGGGATTTTTACGAAGGGGGGGGGGGGGTCTAGATTTCTTTGAGTGAAATTTATGCCTTGTCTAAAAACTTCTGATTTTAGAGCACTTTTCTTTATCTTCTTTCTTTTGGATATTCAGCTTTTAGCCATCAAATTATTTTAAGTTGAAACTTGAGGAAAAAGTACATACACTTCCCTCATGGAGAAAAATTTTACAACACTATTTTAATAAATAAAGGGGTGCGGAGATTTTCTTGAAAAAGTTTACTTTTACAACAAGAATTTTAGGTGTGTTAAATATCTTGTGTGTAGGACCTCACACTGTTTTGTGCATGACCTCACATTGTTTGGTATAAAATATTTTTTACCTGTAAAATGTGTTATCCATGATATGTCCTGTCAATGAAATTTCCTATCTATGAAATGTCCAGTCTACAAAATGTCCTTTCTATTTAAAACCCTGTCTTCGAAACGTTCTATCAATGAAATGTCCTATCTATGAAATGTCCTATCTATGAAAGTCCTGTCAATGAAATGTCCTATAAATGAAATGTCCTATCTATGAAAGTCCTGTCAATGAAATGTCCCATCTATGAAATGTCCTGTCCACGAGAAACGTCCTCTTTACAAAATGTCCTATATATGAAATGCCCTGTCTACGAAACTTCCTATCAATAAAATGTTCTGTCTACGAAATGTCCTGTTACAAAATGTCCTATCTATGAAACGTCTTGTCTATGAAATGTCCTGTCTATGAAATGTCCTGTCTACAAAATGTTCTATCTATGAAATTTCCTGTCTACGAAACGTCCTATCAATGAAATGTTCTATCTACGAAATGTCCTATCTATGAAATTTCCTGTCTACGAAACGTCCCAACACCATGAGGACTATAGACTTAGAGCACGAAGCTCTATTTAGTTCTAGTAAATAATATATTGGAATTGGTATCCTACTCTTCTAACTGCAGTTTCTATATTTATGAGACAACTGAGGGTCAATTCTATCTCAGTGTTAACCTTGAATGTCTGGACTGCACCCCCCACCCCTGCGCTATTTCCTTCAATCTAACCCCTCCTCCTCGTATATTGCACTCCGTGCTTAGGGCTAAAGAGAACCCTGGATTGTATCCTAGAATATATTGTATCTCATGCAGACAACTGCATCAAGTTCTGTCTAGGTTACGATCACCTGTCTCTGGGGAGACCAGGAGTCAGATTATAATTCGTCCGTTCTAAAATTCAACTGGAATTTTCAATTAATTAAAGTCCTTTGTTTCGGAAAGGAACTGCATCCTCTCCTAAACACTAATTTTGGAATTTTTATATCTAATCTCGTAGACCTTTCATTTCAAACTTTTACTTCTGAAGATAAGTCAGTCAACATTTTAAGTTCCAAAGGTTGTCGACATCTGGTTGCAAAGATTAAGGGTTTAGAAAATTGGGGTTAGATGCGATTGATCAGTGCCTAAATCAATTATTATCATTAATATTGAACTCTTTCTGTAGATTAAGCTGGAGCTTTATCATTAATTATATTTCAATCCATGCATGTTCTGAAACTGCAGTAATTCTAACCCGAGGTTTTAAACAGCGATAAAGAAAATGAGTCTTTGCCACAAACTCGAATTTTCTAATCTCTTTATCTTTTAAATCTGATGATGTAAACCTTTGATAAACTTAGATTATCTGATATTACAGAAATTATAGTTTGAAATATCTAGGGTATTCGACCATGGGTTACAAAAATATTGGGATTAGAAAATCAGAGTTTGTGGCAAAGACTCAATTCTTTTAACCTGAGTTTGAAACAGCAGTGATTCCTACACTGGGTTTAAACAAAAGAAGATTTGACAAAATTAATGAACAAAAGATTTTTGGTTCGCAACCTTGAACACAGTTTAACGCTTAGAAGGGGGTCCAGGGGTGGTGCAGGGGGTTATAAGGGATAGTTTGGAGATAGAGTAGGGTGTAGAGAAGCTGGAGGAGGTTTTGGGGAGCTGGAGAAGGTTTACAGGAGATAGAGCTTGTATGGAGCTTGTTTTGGGGAGATGGAGATGGTTTTTGCGAGCTGGAGATTGCTTGTTGGAGCTGTAGATATGGGAGCTTGAAATTGTTTAATGAAGCTGAACATGGTTTATGGGAGCTAGAAATGGTTTAATAAAGCTGAACATAGTTTATGGGAACTGGAGATTGTTTAATGAAGCTGAACATGGTTATTGGGAGCTGCAGATGATTTGTTGGAGCTGTAGGTAGTTTAGTAGAGCTGTAACAGGTTTAGTGGAGCTAGAGATGGTTTATTGGAGAATAAGAAGGGTTAGTAAAGCTGGAGATGGTTTATTGAACCTGAACATGGTTTATGGAAGATGGAGATAGTTTAGTGGAGCTGAACATGGTTCAAAGGAGCTGGAGATGGTTTAGTGGAGCTTAACATGGTTTATTGGTGCTGGAGATAGTTTAGTGAAACTGGAGATGGTCAAGCGTAGTGGGGCTGGTGGTAGTTAAGTGGGGCTGGAGATGATTTATGGGAGCTGGAGAAAATTCACAGAAGATGGAGATTGTTTTGGGGAGCTGGAGGAGGTGTTGTGGAGCTGGAGGCGGTTTTGGGGAGCTGGAGGAGGTTTTAGGTGGCTGGATATGGTTTAGGGGAGATGAAAGGGCTAGACAAGATGGAAGAGTATAGGGTAGGTTGAGAGTTTTAGTCAAGCTTGGATCTGAGAAAATAGAACTGAAAGAGGTTTATTAAGTTTTAGGGGGTAAAATGGAGCTTGGAGGAGTTTTGTGGAGGTTGCAGATTTTGGTGCGACTTGGACGTGGTTGAGCTTTAAGCGAGTTAAATATCTTAAATGAAGGAGGTTTAGTTGAAGTGATAGGAGTTAACAGAGGGAGGGTTTATTTGAAGTTATAGGAGTTAACAGAGGGAGGGTTTAGTTGAAGTTATAGGAGTTAACAGAGGGAGGGTTTATTTGAAGTTATATGAGTTAACAGAGGGAGTGTTTAGTTGAAGTTATAGGAGTTAACAGAGGGAGGGTTTAGTTGAAGTTGAAGAGAGAGGGAGGTATTTGTGATGTAGACTATGTATATGAGAGGTTTGGAGAGTTTTAAACTATAAAGGATGGAGTTCAAGTGTTTTAGGGACAGAGACATGTAAGTACTGAGTTCCATAAAACTTGAAAAACATTAAAATAGATTATAATACGGAGAATCTCGCGGAGCCCTCAGAAGTATGGGTTTCTTCCTCTGTTTGGTTTTGGTTGATTTAACATCTTAAGGTTAATTTCAATAATGCTTTCATTGGCTGTACCAATTGCTGCCAAATGAATGCTGAAAATTAACAGTATTTTCACCTATTTTAACCCAACTCGTCTTAACCCAACCCTTCTTAAATCAAACATATCAATCCCAACCCTTCTCAAATTAAATATTTTATACCAACCCGTCTTAACTTATGCATTTAAAACCAGTCGGTCTTAACTTAAACATATCAAACCAAGATGTCCGTTTCGGTAATCATTGGCAAATAAATCATATTTTAATTATCTAAATACTTGCCTGCAATATTTTTTATTTCGCCGATCTTTGCAATCTGAAATATTTTGCGAAATTACAGTATTCCTGCTAAGTGAATTATCCTGGCCCCTGCTAATTGCAATATTTCACTAATTGCAAGGATTCTACCGTATTTAATTAAGAGAATTCTCTTTATTTGCAAAACTTTAAAAAGAAAAAGGCTGAATCATGATTGGGAGCAATTTAGCGAAAAATTAGCAATTGAAAATAGTAATTGGAAAGAAAACCTCTCGTGCTGAGATTTTTAAAAACTTATCATTAATTAATATTCTATTTATTCTTTTAGCATCACCGCCGACTTGGTTTATTACCTTTTTACTTGTTTCTGCATTTTTTGTCAAGTTTCTACATTTTCCTCCATATTTCGCTGCATGTTATCCATTCCCCCCCCCCCCCTACATTTTTCCATTGTTTCTTCATTTTTCCCATTTTTTACGTTTCCCCAAATTATATTATAATCTTTCCATTTTCTTATTTTATTAGTTTGTCTTTGGACCAGATTCTTTTTCCTCCTTCATGAGGATTTATCGTATTGTGTGATATTTATATTGTCAAATTATATTTAAATCTTCTTGTAACAAATATTTGATTTGATTTGATTTGAAACGCAACAATTGTGGAGAGTACAGTATGCGGTGACGAGGTCTGCATTTTACTTTAAAAAGTTAGAATTCAAACTACTTGTAAAACAGCGATGAGAACCATAAAACAGTGAAATACAGTGGTAGGCAATTATATTAACACGAAGACGATTTTTAAACTAAGTTTTGATTGTTAACAAGGTTTTTTTTAATTACAAGTTTACAAGTAATCAAATAGAAGCTTTTTAATTGACAGCTTCTCTTGACTTCTAAATGTTTATGTTATCCGTGCAGTTTTAACAGCGTGACATATATCAACATTGAAATAGAAAATCGTCTTTCTTGTATTGATATAATTGCCTACCACTGTAGTAAGACGACATTAAATTAATAATTATGTGTATCTGATGTTGTTACAAAGAAAATGTTTTTTTTTTTAGTAACTTTTAAATCACTTATTAAGTCAAATGGGTCTGTTTATACTACTCAATCGCTGTAAATCTTATTAATAGCACTATTTAAAGTCATAACTATAAGTCTTAAAGTCATTTTTTCTATTTCATTATATTTTCTTCTTTCCTCTTTGATTTTTTCTATTTTTTCACCTTTTTCTATGAGGTTCCCTAATAGTTTAGCTTACCGGAGGAGTATACCATTACCCATAAACCAATCTAAAGATACGAATACCTTAAAAGGTTTAATTTTAATGAGGTTTCCCTTTTTTAGAATTTTTAAATCTTACTTGGCAATAATTTCAGGTCACATTTTAGATTCAGGTTTGAAACGTTTAGATCATAATTTGATTTATAAAAATAGGCTTAAAGAGTTTAGATCGTAATTTGATTTATAAAAATAGGTTTAAACAGTTTAGATCGTAATTTGATTTATAAAAATAGGCTTAAAGAGTTTAGATCGTAATTTTATTTATAAAAATAGGTTTAGAGAGTTTATATCGTAATTTTATTTATAAAAATGGGTTTAAATAATTTAGATCGTCATTTTAATTAAAAAAAAGGGTTTAAAGAGTTTAGATCATAATTTGATTTATAAGAATAGGTTTAAATAATTTAGATCGTCATTTGCATTAAAAAAAAGGGCTTAAAGAGTTTAGATCGTAATTTGATTTATAAGAATAGGTTTAAATAATTTAGATCGTCATTTGTCTAGTAATAAAACGTCTCATAATTTGTTTGAATAGCCGAGCTCTATGGTTGGAATTCAACATTACATATCTACAAGCAATACTAAACCACACTAACCAAACCAAACCAAACCAAACCAAACCAAACCAAACCAAACTAAACCAAACTAAACCAAACCAAACCAAACCAAACTAAACTAAACCACACTAAACCGAACTAAACAAACTAAGCCAAACCAAACCAAACCAAACCAAACCAAACCAAACTGAACTAAATCAAACCAAACCAAACTAAACCAAACCAAACTAAACTAAATCAAACCAAACTAAACTAAACCAAATTAAACCAAACAAAACAAAACCAAACAAAACCAAACTAAACCAAACAAAACCAAACCAAACCAAACAAAACCAAACCAAACCATACCAAACCAAGCCAAACTAAACCCAACAAAACCAAACCAAACCAAACTAAACCAATCTAAACCAAACTAAACCAAACTAAACCAAACTAAACCAAACTAAACCAAAACAACCAAACTAAATGTGCCTCCAATTTATAAAGTAGCATGTTCTTTTCTCAAAGGTGCCCTTCCAATCTTTGTCTGGTCATGTATAAATAAAACAACCTTCTATATCTCTCATGTATAAATAAGACAACCTTCTATTTCTCTCATGTATAAATAAGACAACCTTCTATATCACTCATGTATAAATAAGGCAACCTTCTATATCTCCCGCAAAATGTATTATTTTTTTTGTGGTTTTACCACCAACCAACCAACCAACAATAACTTCCACATTATCGATATAATGTTAAAATGTTAAAACAATTCTTTGGGGAGGTTTTAAAACTAGCTGGGCTTAAATTTGAAATCGGCTAATTTTTAACGTTGGATTACAATTTCAGATTTCAGATAATATACAAATTTGTTGGTAAGGATATAAATCTTTGATAAGAAAAATAATATATAACAAAATATTTATGTTCTTTAATATCTGGAATACCCGGCAGTAAAATTAGAATACACAATTTTTTAAGCTGACATATTATTTACAATTCGGAGTAAAATAACCGAATTCTGAAGATTTGAGATCTAAAGTATATTTCCAATTGTAAAGAAATGGTTGAAGAAAGGTTAGATTAGGAAGACTAGGATGGTTTATCTTTATATTAAAGATATCATCTGAAAATTATTCTTTTCCGGCTCCACCTTCCCCCTTGCCGCAGGGAACACAGGAAACGTGTAAAAAGTGCAAACATCCACACCCNCCCCCCCCTCCTTTGCCGGAGAAAATGAATGATACCATGAACATAAAAAGGCTAAAAGAATCGTAGAAGTACAAGGGTTGGGAAGCTAAACAGAGTCTATAGAGATGGGCACGTTCGGTTTTTTTCCTTTCGTTCTTTCATTGTTCGTGAATGACCTGACCCATTTCGTTAGTTTTTTTTTCAATCGTTCCAAAGAAAATTGATTTCGTTCGTTTTCAAAAACACCGTTCATTTCTCATATATTTCGTTCGTTTTGTTTAGTGAAAAAATTCTAGTTTTTTTAAGTTTGTCGATAAAATCTTTTGTTCAGTAATAATCAATTTTAAAAAACTTATTTCAAACATAATCTCGTTTAGGTTAAAAAAATATCGTTTTTTGTCAACATATTTTGAAAAATTCGTTCGTTCAGTAAAAAAATATAGTGTTTTTAAGTTCATTCGAACGATTTCGTTTATTTTGTTGCATTTAAAAAAAACTATAGTTTTTTCATTTCTCAGAACGTTCCAAGTCGTTCGTCCATCGTTGTTTTTTTTTCTAAACGACACCACCATTCACAAAAAATTTAGTTCGTTACAAAAACTAAGGAAGCTTATCTCTAAACAGAGATAGGACAGAGATAATCATATTTGGTAGTGAGTACGCAATACGCATACTACAAATGTATGCTTAGATGTACAGGGTTGCCCAGAATGGATCACACTTTAAATAATAATTTAATATAATGCTGTGTTAAGGATTTGTCAATGAAAGTAGCAAATTAATATCAAGCTGTTAGTTTTTATTCAGATTTTTAATTCGTAGTTTAAAGCCTGACCCTGACTGCAAACCTCTCTCTGTTATCTCTGAATAAAGACGGATTGAAGGGTTAGAAACTGTAGCAGTGGAGGCGAGTGTAAAAGAATGGACATTTTGTTAGCATTCATTTATTTAAATAATTTCTTCTAAATTCATATTTTATGTCTTTATTCTTTTCGGTTGTCAAAAGTTCTAGTCATAGAAACATAAAAACCTAATGAAACAATCTTAGTTTGAAATACCAAAGCTTTGCACCACCTGGTTGCTTAGATATAGGAATGGAAAAAGTTTAAGTTTGTGACAAAGATTCAATTCCTTAAAGACTTGAAAGTTCATAGAAAATACGCTAATTTTAAAATGAAAATTGCGCGGAGAAATATTCCTAATTATAATAAATGATGACATATATTTGAACCCAAGGGAGTTCGGATCAAAATAAAATCATTATCATTTTTATTCATTATTATTTAACTAAAAATACTAAAACCAAATCTGAGTTCAAGAGTTTTTTCAAATTTTTTTGGGTTAAAAACGAGTTTTAAATGTTGAATACTATAACGTTGCCCAATGAACAGCTATAAAACCTTCAGCTTTTGTTTTTGCTTCCTGCCATTTGGAAACTCAAATAATAATATAATAATAATCAGTTTAAATTAGAATTTTTAAAAATCTTTTAATTAGGAATAGTAGTTTGTAATAATTGTGACTGCATATGTATCCCTTTAAACATTTTCAGATGTGCAATCTATATATAAATTTGTTTGTCTGTTTGTCTGTGTCCAATATACGTCAAAACGATTTAACCGACTGGACCCAAACTTTGAGGTAACTCGCACAACCCCAGGCCAGGGAAGGTTTATGGATGGGTAAAAATAAAAAATGCCTGAAAAAAATGTATTTTTTTAACTCACTTTCTCCTCACTTATTAATCATTTTAATCAGTAATTCTATATATTTCAAATTTAAAGGGACTGTTAGCATCCATGCAAAGATAGAAATGGCCGATTTATAATTTAACCTTGAATCTTTAATCTGATCAAAATGCTTAGGAAAACGTCGATTTTTGTTTAACTTGATAAGTGTTTAACTTACTTTTGCAGAGAAACCCCCAGATGAAACTAAACAGTTTAAATAAACAAAAATATGGATATATCTAATTTATATTTGATCAGGTACCCTTTACCTTTGTAAATTGAGTATTGCCATCTTTGCGTGGAGGATCCCTTGAAATTACGCTTACAGTCCCTTTAACCGTTCTTAATTATTTGAACTAACATGAAGAAGGGTTTAATCAATGCCGCTACAGGCGGGGTCTGTGCTTTGGAATTTAAATCTTCGAATTTATGATTATAAATTATATTTGTTAAAATTATTTTTGTATTGTTGATTGTACCTTAATCTGGGTTTATGGGGCAACTTGTCAGACTTTTATCTGATGCATCGAGCAGACACCTTAGATTATTAAAATAGATAGAGAAAACATTTAATAAAAATACGTCAGTGTTGACTTTAAAAAGTACAGAAAAACTGTATCTTTTATGATTTTGTTAATCGCAAGAGATTAAAGTGGATTGAATTATTTAATCAATGGATGTTCTCATTAATGTTAAAAATTATTAGTTATAACACACATGAGTCAGATTTTTAGAAAACGGTGTGTATATGTAGGACAAGGTTACATATAGCCGGTCAACCTGTATTTGGAAAAGGGTTGCAAAAAACATAAGGTTGGTTACTCTTAATGCGCTCCAATGTACGGAAAATGGCTTTTCCTAAGACAGATAGCTAAAAACCTCATATGACGTCACTCTCGCCACTATAATCAGTGACGTTATATGAGGTTTTATTTATCTATCTTAGGAGACGACATTTTCTGTACAATGGAGCACATCGAGAGTATCCAACCTCGTTATACAACCTTGCTTTCAACTGAGAATTGCATATTGTCTTTGTTTTTGCAATGTCGATTAGATTGTGA
The DNA here is from genome assembly GCF_000591075.1 of Eurytemora carolleeae. Lineage (NCBI taxonomy): Eukaryota > Metazoa > Arthropoda > Copepoda > Calanoida > Temoridae > Eurytemora > Eurytemora carolleeae. Next base: position 402,289 of record NW_019396063.1, on the reverse strand, counting down.
TTTTGTATCTAGCGTATTATATTCAGAATTCAATCCGAAAATATAAAAAGATGTTTAATGCGTTTGTGAATTTATTTAAAACGTGAAACCTGATTTGATGATGAAATGAAACTTTACGCACTGTGACCAGTAAAATGTATTTGTTTACATTCATTCTTTGATTTTTCTTTTTTAACTTTGATATAGCACCAAACCATATAGTAGGGTTTACTAACAACAGTTTATAGTAGGGTTTACTACCAACAGTTTATAGTAGGGTTTACTACCAACAGTTTAAAGTAGGGTTTACTACCAACAGTTTATAGTAGGGTTTACCATCAACAATTTATAGTAGGGTTTACTACCAACAGTTTATAGAAGGGTTTACTACCAACAGTTTATAGTAGGGTTTACTAACAACAGTTTATAGTAGGGTTTACTACCAATAGTTTATAGTAGGGTTTACTACCAACCGTTTATAGTAGTGTCAACCACCATCAGTTTATAGTAGGGTTTACTACAAACAGTTTATAGCAGGGTTTACTACCAACAGTTTATAGTATGGTTTACTACCAACAGTTTAAAGTAGTGTTTACTACCAACAGTTTATAGCAGGGTTTACTACCAACAGTTTATAGTAGGGTTTACTACCAACAGTTTATAGTAGGGTTTACTACCAACAGTTTATAGTAAGGTTACTACCAACAGTATATGACCAAATTGGATAGTAAACGAGTTATCATGTATGTTAGCAACGTTGCGCAAAATGTTTATTTATAAAACTTAAATTTCATTTTTTTTTACAGGTTTCTAAATTAATATAACTCGGGAAAAAATGGTACATTGATGTAGATGCAACTAATGTGATCCTATCTCTATATTTGATGACAACTTGTTTCAGATTTTCAGATGATTTGCAGATTCATTAAAGGAGATTATAATGGATGACTCGCCTTTTACTAGATGCATATTCATAATAATCTAAAATGACGTTAATTAAAGTTCTGCAAAAACTTGAAAAATATGATATTTTGTTTTAACCATTTGCTGATTTTCGAATATTTTATGCGCTATCCAATCCATATATGTACAGTGATAACCAGAAAAATATAACCCCTAAAAATCCAAGTAATTTTTAATTTTTTTTTGATTTAAAGATGTTCCTGAAGGCTGGAATCTCAATAGATAATTGTCAAAATGACCAAAGCATTTTAACCGTGAAACTGAATTTTTTTGGAATTTTGAAGATTTCCGTAATCTGTTCTCTTTGCAGTAAAATTGTACAATATAGTAAGAGGTTTCGTGATTTTTAACAAATAAAAGAATTTACCAGAAGGTTGTTGTCTGGTATAACTTCTGGTTGTCGGGTTTATTTTCTGGTTATCAGGTATATTTTCTGGTTGTCAGGTATATTTTCTGGTTGTCTGGTATATTTTCTGGTTGTCAGGTATATTTTCTGGTCGTCAGGTATATTTTCTGGTTGTCAGGTATATTTTCTGGTTGTCTGGAATATTTTCTGGTTGTCTGGTTTATTTTCTGGTTGTCTGGTTTATTTTTTAGTTGTCTGGTTTATTTTCTGGTTGTCTGGTATATTTTCTGGTTGTCAGGTATATTTTCTGGTTGTCAGGTATATTTTCTGGTTGTCTGGGTTATTTTCTGGTTGTCTGGTATATTTTCCGGTTGTCAGGTATATTTTCTGGTTGTCTGGTTTATTTTCTGGTCGTCTGGTATATTTTCTGGTTGTCAGGTATATTTTCTGGTTGTCAGGTATATTTTCTGGTTGTCAGGTATATTTTCTGGTTGTCTGGTTTATTTTCTGGTTGTCTGGTATATTTTCTGGTTGTCTGGTTTACTGGTTGTCTGGTTTATTTTCTGGTTGTCTGATTTATTTTCTGGTTGTCTGATTTATTTTCTGGTTGTCAGGTTTATTTTCTGGTTGTCTGGTTTATTTTCTGGTTGTCTGGTATAATTCCTAGTTTTCTGGTATATTTTCTTTATGGTTGGTATATTTTTTCCGTAGCCTATATAATTCCTAGTTGTCTGATGCATAATTTAGATTTCTATATTTTTTAATTATCTAGTGCAGTTTCTAGTTGTCTCGGTATATTTTCGTTTTATCTGGTATATTTTCTATCTATACGATACATCTTTTAGTTCTCTGGTATATTTTCATTTATCTGGTATCATTAATTTATCTAGCTGTTCGGTGCATTTTCTAGCTGAATTATATATTTTCTAATTGTCTGGTGCATTTTCAAGTTGTCTGAAATATTTTCTATTTATATTTTATATCTTTTCGTTGTCTGGTATATTTTCATTTATCTGGTATCATTAATAGATAGCTGGTAAAATAAGAGTCAACTATTAAGTTTAATATACTAGTCTGGTATAAAGTATCTAGTACAAGGTCTGGTATAAAGTGTCTAGTATAAGGTCTGGTATAAAGTATTTAGTTTAAAGTCTGGTATAAAGTGTCTATTACAAGGTCTGGTAAAAAGTGTCTGGTATAAGGTCTGGTATAAAGTATCTAGTGTAAAGTCTGGTATAAATTGTCTAGTATAAGGTCTGGTATAAAGTGTCTAGTATAAGGTCTGGTATAAAGTATCTAGTTTAAAGTCTGGTTTAAAGTGTCTAGTTCAAGGTCTGGTATAAAGTGTCTAGTATAAGGTCTGGCATAAAGTATCTAGTTTAAAGTCTGGTATAAAGCGTCTAGGATAAGGTCTAGTATAACGTGTCTATTATAATGTCTGTTATAAAGCATTTAGTTCAAAGTCTGGTATATAGTGTCTGGTAAAAGGTCTGGTATAAAGTATATAGCTTAAAGTCTGGTATAAAGTGTCTAGTATAAGGTCTGGTATAAAGATTCTAGTATAGAGTCTGGTATAAAGTGTCTATTATAAGGTCTGGTATAAAGTGTCTAGTGTAAAGTCTGGTATTAAGTGTCTAGTATAAGGTCTGGTATAGAATGGTAGAATGATTGGTCCAGCCTAGCAACTGATGTCCCAGACTTATTGCATTTTCTGAACCAGTTTGCAAGTTGCAAAACAAGGGGAAAGCTTTGCAGAGAAGGGTGGGGAATTTGCATCAAATATTGAAAGAGGGGCGGGGGGTTGTCGTCAAGGAGAGGGGGGGGGGAGTTGATCTCGAATGGTGAGACTTCAGCACACTATTGTATGAATAACCTCGGTACACTGCATCTATTATTAGGAAGAGAACAAGCACTTGCAATTTCTGCGTGCACTATGCACATATCTGCATTTACACAATGCACATTGCACCCCACTCATTCTTACGTGCACATTGCAACCTACTCATCCTTAAGTGCACATTGCACCCCTTATCCTTACGTTTCACCCTGCACCCTGCACACTGTACAGTGAACACCATTGTATTCTCATTGCAGTTATAGATATAATTTGTAACAATTATTAAATATATGATCTTTTCTGTAGATTATTTGAAATTTATTTTTTGGAAGAAATTAGAAAATAAGATATAAATGAAGAAAGAAATGAGAAGATTAGGCTTTAATTTCGCTTTTGGAGTAAAGAAAGCTAAAGCTTAACTATCGAAGCCGAAAACCCAAGAATACTGGAGATACTATTAAATTGATAAATAAAATGAAAATAAAATTTAAAAAAAGAGACTAGCCGGCAGCTGCTAGAGTTTCATATATGAGAAAAAAGAGAGACTATAGTTTTAAGTTGGAAGATTAAGAGAAGCTAGAGGTTTCAAGTCAGAGGAAAAGGGAAGCTAGAGGTTTCATGTTGGAGGAAAAGAAAAGCTAGAGGTTTAATGTCGGAGGAAAAGAGAAGCAAAAGGTTTCATGTCGGAGGAAAAGAGGAACTAGAGGTTTCATGTCGGAGGAAAAGAGGTTTCATGTTGGAGGAAAAGAGAAGCGAGAGGTTTAATGTCGGAGGAAAACCGAAGCTAGAGGTTTCATGTTGGAGGAAAAGAGATGCTAGAGGTTTCATGTTGGAGGAAAAGAGAAGCTAGAGGTTTCAAGTCAGAGGAAAAGAGAATTAAGCTAGAGGTTTAATGTCGGAGGAAAACAGAAGCTAGAGGTTTCATTTTGGAGAAAAAGAGAAGCTAGAGGTTTCAAGCCAGAGGAAAAGAGAATTAAGCTAGAGGTTTAATGTCGGAGGAAAACAGAAGCTAGAGGTTTCATGTTGGAGAAAAAGAGAAGCTAGAGAATTAATGTTGGAGGAAAAGAGAAGCTAGAGGTTTAATGTCTGAGGAAAAGAGATACTAGAGGTTTCAAGTCAGAGGAAAAGAGAAGCAAGAGGTTTCATGTTGGAGGAAAAGAGAAGCTAGAGGTTTCATGTCGGAGGAAAAGAGAAGCTAGAGGTTTTATGTCGGAGGAAAGAGAAGCTAGAGCTGTAATTTCAGAGGTAATTATCAGCTAGGGTTTAAATTTCGAAACAAATTTTAAGTTTAAATGTGGGAGAAAATAAAAATACTGGGGTTAAATGTGGAAGTAAAAAGAAAAACTAAGGTTTCACTTTAGGGAGTAAAACCAAGAGGAATAGAGAGGCTAGAGTTTTTGTATTGGAAGAAAGAAGATGCAAAGGTTAAAATTTCGCTGTGCTAGAGATGCTCTTTAGTCTAATTTCGGAAGAAAAGGAAGCTAGAATTTAGATATTTACCAAAATTTTTAACAAATTCTCTATTCCCAAAAAACGTAAAACCTTCAAAAGACAGTTTGGCCGGAACAACTAAAAATTAACTTAAATTATTGTAAAGTCCTTAAATGGTAATCCTCCACTTGAACCCCCCCCCCTCTCTTTCCCCCTCGCTCACCCAGTCAGTCGGGGGGGATGGGGGAGGGGGTCCCTCATTACACGCCCTAGTTCATAGACTATGAACATTCTTACTTGTCATCCAAACCCACTCTAGCTCAGCTGTTAAACTTCTATTCTGCCCTTTTTCAACTTTCGTTCCCCTGAGGAACCCTAACCCCTTCTCCTCAAGAACCATATCCCCTTCTACTCGGGTACCATATCCCCATCTCCTCAAGAACCATATCCCCTTCTCCTCGGGAACCCTAACCCCTTCTCCTCAAGAACCATATCCCTTCTCCTCGGGAACTGCATATCCCCATCTCCTGAGAACCCTAACCCCTTCTCATCAAGAACCATATCCCCTTCTCCTCAAGAACCATATCCCCTTCTCCAGAGGAACCCTAACCCCTTCTCCTGAGGAACCCTAACCCCTTCTCTCAAAAACCATATCCCCTTCTCCTCAGGAACCATATCCCCTTCTCCGCAAGAATCCTATCCTATCTATCCACTTCTCAAGAAACCTAACCTCTTTCCCTCTGCATCCCCTTACCCGTCTCCTCAGGAACTCTATACACTTCTTCTCAGGAACCCTTTCTCTTTTCACCTCAGGAACAAAAATCCTTTCCCCTGAAGCTTTATCTCCTTTCTCCTCAGGAATCCATTCCTTTCCCCTGGAGCTTTATCACCTTTCTCCTCAGGAATCCATTCCTTTCCCCTGAAGCTTTATCTCCTTTCTACTCAGGAATCCATTCCTTTCCTCTGGAGAGTTATCTCCTTTATCCCCAGGAATCCATTCCTTTCCCCTCAGAAACCATACTGTCTTTATCTCAAGAACCCAAGTCCTAACTCCTTAGAAACCCTATCCCCTTTCTTCTCAGGATCCATATCCTCTTCTCCTTGGAAATCTGTTCCCTTCTCATCAAAATCCTTTTTCTCATCTCCTGCATTAATTCTATCTTTGCTCTCCTAATGTTATTTTCTCCTACTTTTTCTAAACATCTCATATTTTTTCTCCATTGATCCTGATTTACACATTCCAGTCATTTACCCAACCCATACCCCTTTCTTTACTTCTCTCTTTTTTCTTCATTATATACTTTTCTAATAAAAATGTTCCCTCTTTTCTTTACACACACTATAAATGTGTCTACTTTTCTGTCATTTTATCTCCGTTCTCCTTCATTCTCCTTTCTTTTTTACTCCATCTGCCATCATTATACCTAAAATACTCGTCTCACTGTACAGTTTTCACTCCAATTATATACCACATAATTAGAATATATTAAGTGCGGTTAGTCCCAAAAAAACATGAGATTTCTTTCGGTATATTTGAGATAATTTTTGCTTGTTAAACCATTTGTATTGCTGCACTTTGTTCATGAATGTAAAGAGTTAAAAATAATGTCATAGTCCTTTACTTAAAGAAGGAAATTTTATTTTCAACTTGTTTCAGGAACTTTTTTCCATCAGGACGCACTGTAATTTTATTTAAACGTGTCAGGTTTGGTTTGGTGCGTGCACCGATTAAAAATACATCATGTTCTTGTTGCAGCTGCACTGCGCGCGATATTTAATGCATATTCGCCGCAACATTTATTACTGGCCTGACATAGAATATAATTAGAGATTAAACACACATTTCCCTTCATCCTTTATCCTGCTCACAGAATATATAGACAGGACGAGAGATTGTTTAGATAGGACAAGAAATTGTACGGACAGGACAAAAAATCAAATAGATAGGACAGAAGATTTTATATATAGGACAAGAGATCATAAAGATAGAACATGAGGTTATATAGATATGGAAAAGAGATAAAATAGACAGGACAAGAGATTATATAGACAGGGCGATGTACTATACAGATAGGACAAGAGATCATATAGATAGGACAAGATATAATATAGGTAAGACAAAAGATTATAGGGATTGGATAGAGATTATCCAGACAGGACAATATATCATACAGACAGGACAATGTATTATACAGACTGGACAAGAGATTATACAGACAGGACAATGTAAATTAAACGGATAGGGCAAGAGATTATACAGATAGGACAAGAGATTAAAGATACAGGACAAACTATTATAAATTTACAGTTTTCATTTACCAAGAGATCAATAAACCAAGTATATCTGTCGTAAATTGGAAAAAAAGAAATGACTCATTTTAAAAATTTTCTTCCAGAAGAAATATTTTGATTTTAGCATCATATAGTATCATAGAAAAATAATAGATATCATTTACAAATTCATATTAGTCACTTTAATATGAAAAAAACTTAAAAAGCCTTTTTTAAATGGGAGCGACAGAGCAGTTATTTTGGATTATCAAGTTTTGGGGTTGAATACTTCTCTCCTTACCATTATTATTATTACTAGTAATTTCCCCGTGATATATTATTTACTATTGCAACAAACAATTAATACTTTTATTTCTGGTTAGTATAAATCTGTGCTTTATCATCGGAACTATGCTATCTCATGCGGACTTTTTTTCTCTGTATTTCGTGTTGTCTCGGCCATGCACTGCAGGATTGTGTAGCTCAACTGACTTATGCAAGAGCTGTAAACCTGATGCACCCTTTTCTTTCTTTTTTGAACAGTAGTTCGGATAATATGGCACATACTCTTGTGCAAACTCCAGGTGAAAGAGAAAGACTGAGTTTTATAAACAATATTAATTGTTTTGATGTTTTGTCCCATAAAACATACCTTAAAAGGTTGGAAAATTCGGGGAGGGGTAAGGGGGTTAAGCTCCTACATAGTTCAGCCCGGTTAGGCAATTTTTTTGTGCAAGGCATATAATCTATAATGGGAGACCGTCCTTAAGATATAACGATGAAATATCTACTGCTCAAATTAAAGAAATTACTTGCCTCTCATGAAAGAAGTCTAGAAATAAATATTTTCAAAATTTTAAAGTAACATTTTCTAATTAACAACTATATAATAAATCTTAACCTATGATATTCTCTGGCCCATATTTCCTCCTTCCAGACTTGGGTAAATTCTAGACATCAGGGGGAGGGGGGGGGAGTGTAGGGGAAATAGAGAAAGCAAGAGGTCTGGGAAAGTGAAAGTGTCTAGACTCATTGATCGGACTCTGGGGCATAGGACCTATACTTGGATACAGACTGCAGGGTTCAAGATACAGGGTCCAGAATACGGGATAAAGGATACATGACACAAGATACAGATACAGGATACAGCTGCATGATACAAATGCAGGATACAGATGCAGGATACGGACGGATGCAAGATACAAATGAGGATACAGGATACAGATGCAGGATATAGCATTAAGAATTCAAGAAACTGGAAACAGGACTCAGGAAACTAGATACAGGATTCAAGAAACTGGATACAGGATTAAAAAACTGGATACAGAATTCTAGAAACTGGATGCAGAATTATAGAAACTGGATACAGAATTATAGAAACTGGGTACAGGATTCAAGAAACTGGATACAGGATTAAAAAACTGGAAACAGAATTCTAGAAACTGGATTCAGGATTAAAAAAACTGGATACAGAATTCTAGAAACTGGATACAGGATTAAAAAAACTGGATACAGAATTCTAGAAACTGGATACAGGATTAAAGAAGCTGGATTCAAGAAACTGGATACAGGATTCAAGAAACTGGATACAAGATTAAAAAACTGGATACAAAATTCTAGAAACTGGATACAGAATTCTAGAAACTGGATACAGAATTCTAGAAACTGGATACAGGATAAAAGAAGCTGGATACAGGATTAAAGAAGCTAGATACAGGATTCAAGAAACTAGATACAGAATTTATAGAAACTGCATACAGGATTAAAGAAACTGGATACAGGATTCAAGAAACTGGATACAGAATTCTAGAAACTGGATACAGAATTCTAGAAACTAGATACAGAATTATAGAAACTGGATACAGAGTTCTAAAAACTGGATACAGAGTTCTAGAAACTGGATACAGAATTCTAGAAACTGGATACAGAATTCTAGAAACTGGATACAGGATTAAAAAAGCTGGATACATAATTCTAGAAACTGGATACAGGATTAAAATAACTGGATACAGGATTTAAGAAACTGGATACAGAATTCTAGAAACTGGATACAGAATTCTAGAAACTGGATACAGAGTTCTAAAAACTGGATACAGAATTATAGAAACTGGATAAAGGATTCACTGATTAAATAAAGCATTATTTGATTGATTAAACTATGTATTCCATCACAAACACTGGGATAAAGTCGTGATCAGATTCCACATTATTTTGGACCTCTGTATTATCTGTAATTATGATAGCAACTGGTTTATAGATTATCTGTGTATGTACACTGTACAGTGTGGTCTGAAAACTCTGGTTTCAATTAACAGGATGATTCAACTCAATTTGTGATGATTTGTCCGCTAATCCTCTGTATTAACCCTTGTATCCGTTCTACTATACAGATATCAGGGGAGACCATTAAACATTAAACAAACCTTTTTCACAGATTTCAGGGATTTCAAGGTCATACAAGAATACCGTCATTGTGAATAATTACACTTTAGAGAAGAAGGGGGGGGGGGAGGTGTTGGCACTAAATCATTCTAGAATTTTCTTTTTCTATCTTTTTATTTTCAAACAATTGTTCTTCTAAATATGTTTTATTCTTATAAATTATCGCCAAACGTCCTTTTCCTTCTTTTTCAACTTTCATAAACGCTTGTTAACCATTAACTTTAAGACTCCGGATAATGTCGTCTTCAACGTAAAATTTCCTCTCGGAGACAGGCCAAACCAAATTATTTCAGCCCGCATACTCTTTGTTCTTTGTCCCACGGAACTTCAACCATTTTGTTATTGTGAAATCATTAAAGTTAAACAAAATATTTTCATATGAAGCATTAGTGAATTTCGTAAAATATTCAGCTGTAATTTTTTTCAGAAGTTTAAAAATAGAATTTCAATACTGACCAACAATAAGTTTCCCCGAACCATGGAAAAATAAATCGTAAGATTTTTTCTATTATAAACATTTATTATAACATTGTACAAGTAACCATGACCTATAATTTATGTTAATTTTTTAGGAAATAAAGCTTTTGTTATCGATTTCTTGTGACGGGGTTACTCTGTGGTGTGTGTTGTGGCCGATCGACCAAGGAATTATCCGGACTGTATTTAGTTACCTACCCGGAGTTCAGACGGGCTTTAATTAACTTAGTTCATCTGTCGTATCGCTGTTATCTGTCAACAACGCTTTATTTGTTGAGTTTCTCTCCTATGTCTACCTTTACCGTTTTGTAATCTTCTTTCATTGCGTTAACTTCTTTTTATTTCTCAAATGTTGGTTTGTTTAATTTTTCTTTATATTTTTTATTCTCTTTAATTTTTTATTTTTTACCTTCTATCTTCTACATCTTGTATACTCTATATCCTATCTTCTATCTTCTATCTTCTAACGTTTATCTTTTATCTTCTATCTTCTATCTTCTATCATTTTTCTTTTATCTTTTATCTCCTATCTGCTATCTTCTGTTTGCAATCTGCTATCTGCAATCTGTTATCTGCAATTTTCTATCTCCTTTCTGCCATCTCTCATATCCCATGCTCTTCTCTCTTCTACCTTCTATCTTTTATCTTCTATTTTTTTTATCTCCTATCTGATATTTTTTCTTTCTTTATTATCTGTTATCTTTTATCTTCTGTCTGCGATCTTCTATATCCTTTCTGCCATCTCTTATCTGCCATCTCTAATCTCACATCTCTTATCTCCCATCTTCTATCTCCCATCTTCTATCTTCGATCTTCAATATCGTATCTCCTATCTCTCAATTCCTATCTTCTCACACCTCTCTACCATCTCCTTTCTTTCATCTCCCACCTCCCATCTCCTATCTCCTATCTCCTATCTCCTATCTCCTATCTCCTATCTCATATCTCCGATCTCCTATCTCCTTCTCTTCCTACTCACATCTCTTACCTCCCATCTCAAATCTCCTATCAATTATTTCCAATCTCCTATCTCCTTCTCTTCCTACTCCCATATCCCACCTTCTACCTCCCATCTCCTAACTAATATATCCTATCTATTATTTCCAATCTCCTATCTCCTTCTCTTCCTACTTCCATGTACCACCTCCCACCCCCCATCTCCTATCTCCTATCACCTATCTGTTATTTCCGATCTCCTATCTCCTTCTCTTCCTACTTCCATATACCACCTCCCATCTCCTCTATCTCCTATCTCCTTTCTCCTATCTGTTATTTCCAATCTCCTATCTCCTTCTCTTTCTACTCCCATATCCCATCTCCTATCTCCTATCTCCTATCTCCTATCTGTTATTTCCAATCTCCTATCTCCTTCTCTTCCTACTAAAGATTAAAAGAATTAAAGGCAACAATAGTTTTATTTACATATTTGCAAACCCCTTATCTCATGCCTCATAAAGGTTTCGTATTGGTGTTTCACAAAAAACGGATTTTGTGACATTTTAGCAAACTTTTTACACAAATGTTTTTCCTAATATGCCAGCGCAAAAACCAAACCTATCAGAAGAGAAGTAGAGGATTTGGCAATTTTGCACAACATGTTTCACATTATACAAAATACATCTCAGGGGTTTTTGTTCAGACAAATTTAATGTTTTGTGAGTAAGCTTTTAAAATCTTGTCTTTAAGATATATTTGATTTAAAGACAGCGCACTCACAGAGAGGGGAGGAAGGCCAGCCATAACAATTTCTCGTCCAAGCCACATTCTCCTCATTTTCTCGTCCGAGCCACATTCTCCTCATTTTCTCGTCAGAACCACCTCGGAATCCTCGTCCTTCGATTGTTTTGTGAAAACAAGTTTCCAATTCTTGAAGATAAAACTATCTTTTAAAATCTGGCAACGTTAGGCTAGAATATGGATGGACTAAAGTCTTGCAATGCTTATATCATGTTGGAATCTTCAAACCCATGAGAATGATTTTAAACTTTATTTAGGTAAAACTTATATCTTTTCTGCCTGATCCGTAAAGGCTAACCTTCGTGATATAAAATAAATAGCAAAATATTCGGCAAACCTCTGCCTAAGTTTACCCATGGAACCACCCGGAAAAATTCTATGGTTTTCACTATAGTTTGAAGATTGAAGTTCTATAAACTTGGAATCATTTGCGGCATTCTACACCAGGAATATCTGAAAATGCGTGTAAAAAAGGTGAACATTTTTAAAGTCATTAAACTTGAAATCTTTAATTAAATTGAAACTTTTTTTTTGATTTACAAAAATTTGATATTTCATTTACGCCCTATCGTGGCTTGATTATTAAAAAATAGTATATTATCTGGAAGGATTAGACACTTGAAAAAAATAATATTAAAAGGACGAGGATTTCGATGTGTCTCGGACGAGAAAATGAGGAGAAAGTGGCTCGGACGAGAAATTGTTGTGGTTGGCCTTCCTCTCCTCTCACAGTAGAAGAGACGTTTTATCTGCAATTGCAATGACTAAGATTAGAAATATTTGAATATGAATTAAATTCCACTTATTCTTCAAATTATTTTCTTTCCTTGTAAATGAATTGAGTTTTTGCGAAAAAATCTAATTTTCTAATCTCTATATCTTCGCAACCCAATGGTTTTTAATCCCTTAGTTTAAAAATCCCTTGGTTTAAAAATCCCTTGGGTTAAAAATCCCTTGGGTTAAAAATCCCCTGGTTTGAAAATCCTTTGGTTTAAAAATCCCTTGGTTTAAAAATCCCTTGGTTTGAAAATCCTTTGGTTTAAAAATACCTTGGTTTAAAAATCCCTTGGGTTAAAAACCCCTTGGTTTAAAAATCCCTTGGGTTAAAAATCCCTTGGGTTAAAAATAGCTTGGTTTAAAAATCCCTTGGCTTAAAAACCCCTGAAGTATATTATACCATGATGTGCAATTCTAATTCGCTATCTGTACTAATAATATTATTATCTTAACTATTTGTATATTGACCCAGCCGGGCTAGCCCGGTCAGTTCATTTTTACCTGTTTATAAATAAAGTAGTTGAATATCATTTGTTGATTAGAACGGACGTATACAGAGCCTTGAGTGTTGGCTAGAGATAGAGAGCCTTAAGTTTTGGCTAGAGATTTAGTTAAATATGATCTCATTAGACTTTGAGTAAAGTAATCGATAGAGAATTAGCGTCTAGATTTGTTACAAAAGTGGTGGCAGCGGTGGGATTTAAAATAACCCTAAATCTAGATGCCCGAGACCCCGAAATTATTTCGGAAGAAGATTAAAGTGAGAAACTTTTTTAACGGGTTAGCCAG
>NW_019396063.1:276744-389121 GCF_000591075.1 Eurytemora carolleeae | reverse complement strand
ACAACTTTATGACTATTTGAGTAAGGAGTGGGGGGGGGGGGGGGGGGGGGGGGGGAATTAGAGTTTTTTTACCCCCTAGGAAATTTTAACCCCTTTCAAAAATTTAATATATTACTCCCTTCATGATCAAATCATGGGGTTTAGTTGGGTGGGTTTCATTTCAATTTTTCCATAATTTCTGGCAATAACAAACTCATCAAATGTCCTTTATATTTGAAGGGACTGTGGTAAGTGACCTTACATACAGAGATGACAATGCTCGATTCCAATGGTACCCTTGAAACCTTTATCTAATCAATAATGGGGAAGATTTTTTTTATATTTTTCAAACATTCTGAAAATAGAAATGCGCAAATCACTTTTGAAGACAACTCACAATTAAAAATAATTAGTTTTAAAAATTATAAACATTGATATCTAAATCATGCTTGATCAGGTTACTGTTAATGGTACTGACACTGTTATGAATCGGGTATTTCCATCTACAGGGTGTCCCAAAAAACATGGGAATTCAGTGACGAATTCGATATCGTCTTTTCAGATAATTCTTTGATTTAGTATAGTGATACCTACTGAGAAAGCTGTAATCTGTAAGAGTTTCGTCTGCTATGTTTACATTTTGTTTGTTTATGTTTTGACTGCAACCGGTTGTACTTAGTAAAACAAGAAAATTACAGTATACAAACAGAGTAAACTGTCCGAATTCACTGTTCATCTTGGGAGACATTATAGACACATCTTTGCAGTCTTTTACCCTTTTCATTAAATAAACTCTAGCAGACATAATAATAATGGCTTTTGAAATTAGGTATTACAATGCTAATTCATAACTAAGACGATATCGAATTCGTCACTGAATTCCCATGTTTTTTGGGACACCCTGTATGCAAGGGGGGTCAATACAAATTACGCTTACAGTCCCTTTAATTCCTTTTATCACACTAACCACAGTTATGTTATCCAATAAAAACTTAATGGATTTATTTTGATCATTACATTTACATATATTATATTTTTTTATTTACTCTTTGGAGGAAAATTAAACGATGTCATGATTTAAAACTTTACACTTATAATCCATAATCTTGATTAACTTTAAACTTTACAATTATAATCTTGATCTTTAAACTTTACAATTATAATCGATCTTGATTTTTAAACCTTACTCTTATAATCTTGATCTTTAAACTTTACAATTATAATCTTGATTTTAAACTTTACAATTTTGATCTTTTAACTTTACAATCTTGATTCTAAAATTTACAATCTTGACCTTTACACTTTAAAATTTTAATTTTAAACTTTACAATCTTGATCTTTAAATTTTGCAATCTTGATTTTAAACTTTCAATCTAGATATTTAAACTTTACAATCTTAATCTTTAAACTTTATATTCCTCATATCTTTAAACTTTATAGTCACGACTTTTCAACTATATAATCTTCATCTTTGAACCTTGATCTTACACATTTTTTAAAAAGTTGTTTAAAGCAAAATAATTAATTGGGAAAGATTTTTTTGGGGGGTAATCCCTGCAATCGTTACAGTGAAGATTTTACATAGGATTTTAGTCAGAGGGGGGGCAAGTTTTCGCGCAAAGCGCCGACATTTTTGCCCCCCTCTGGCCTTAAAAATGCTGTTATTCTATATTAAGTCTACTACATGTTTCCTATGTAGTCCATTGTAGTCACAATTAAAGGACTATCATGTATCCCTCTGTATAGTTTTGTATTACTCTCTGAAGTCCTGAGTAGTCCCTTTGTAGTCCACTGTAGTCCCGATTGAAGGACTATATATTGTATTGTATTCCTCTGTATTATTCTCTCAAGTCCTGAGTAGTCTCCTCTGACTACTTCCCTTTTTAGTCTACAGACTATATTATTATGTAACCCTTTGTATTTGCGGGAAGACATGCCAAATACTTGCATAATGCATTGCATATAGCTACAGTTGTTTAATAAGTAAGAGAGGGGGGGTAGATTTTAGATTAAAGGGAAAAACTTGCGTAAAACCATGCAGTTTTGCGCTAATTGCGCAAAACTAAAATTTCATTTCATGTGCTGCAACTTTCGCTAAAAATATTTCCGGTTTTGCGCAATTTGCGCAAAAAAATAGCGCTAAACCGCTAAAAACTCATTGCGTTTCATGCGCAAAAATAGCGCAAAAATTCGTTAAAAAAAATTGCGCGAAAATAACGCAAATTATGCGCAAAAGATTTAGCCATTTCGTGGAAACCCTATTTGTAACGTTCAAATGCGGATCTGCACCTAAATCCCTGCAGGGGGGCAGGGCCCTCCGGATGCCCAAGGGGGGCAAGAGGACTAATGCTCCCCCTCTGTGCGCGCCTGCATGTCCAATATATATGTTAGAATGATATGCCCTTATAAGTGCAAATGAACATTTCAACATTGAAAATTGTTCAAACACACTGCTTTCACTCATCGGGGGGGGCTGATCCACCATGCCCCCCATGTATACGCCTCTGGTCCTGGAGACAATCCTACATCTTACTGCGTATTAAGCTATTAAAGTTTCTCTTTACGATGCTTCTGAAGCTGCATGTAGCTGCATTTATTCTTAATCTGGGAATTCATCAACTAAGACGACATTCAAACATGTTTTCCCCAATGTGCCGCAAATTTATCAAAAATATTTTGATACTTTCAGCCGGTGAAACGATTTGAATGATTTCGATCAACATATTTGAAACTAGAATCATATAACACAATTCAGATTGCTGATTTGTATAAATTTATTGCCAAGATTGTATAAATTGGAAGATATAAAGACGACTTAACCTAAAAATTTCTTATTTAAGTTGGGTTTCCGGCACCGACCAATGTGGCTTTAGAGAGAGGAAGAGAGAGAGAGAGAGAGAGAGAGAGAGATGGATTGATATAGAGAAGAGAGAGAGAGAGAGTGTGTGTGTGGACTGTGGACTGGAGAGAAGAGAGACTGGGGACTCGACGGGAGTCGAATCAAAATCTTATTGTTGACAAATTTTGGCCTCGTGGCAAATTTTTAATTAAGATTTTAATCTCGCTTTTTTTTACATCGTTCATAAAGTTATGAAAGAATTTTCCAAGAGTGTTTTTTTTTAATTTTAGAAGCATGCTCCGGTCCAGACATGTGTACACTTACTTTATAAATACAAACTAAAAGCTGTCGAAGTTTTATATTTGCTGATTATTGATCATTTCCTTTTTTATGAATATATCCTATCTGCTATTTTTTAGATGAAATTGCAATTTAAATAAATTCTCACTTTTATAAGATTTAACTTGCGTAACAGTTTAATATTCCCCTCTTTTACCCTTTCCACTTATATTTTGACATATTAATAATTAATTAAGTTTATTAATATTGCAGTCAATGTGGTCAGAAATTTGGTGGTCAGTTGTCTTTAATATTTTCAAATTGAAAAAAGTTGGGTAATTTCCTAGTATACGATTTTTGGACCCCCCCCCCTTTCTCTCTTATAATTTTAATTGTTTCGAAGAAGATATACAGCTGGACCCATTTAACTAAAGAATAGAAAAACCGTTTTAATGAACACGAATCAATGATATGTGCAATATACACAGACCCAATTCATGTACTGGATTTACTATTTATTTTTAACACTGTATTTGCTTTTAAAGACTTGCTTTAATACTGTTCACCTATTTAACAGTTTTATGGCCCCATTGTACTTTAATTTTTGATATTTTAACAATAAGTTAAATATGATATTTCAGAAGAATGAGTACGGACAAGATCTCTGTATGGGAGAGTAGCTGGTCTGGTGGAGACACCTCCTGGCACCTTCAGGAGACAAATGACAGACTTCTCGCTAACATGAACGAGCTGACAGGCTGTGCTGAACACGGTGATAATGTGAAAAAGAGCATCTTTGTCCCACTGTGTGGTAAAACCAAGGACATGATTTACCTACACGGATTGGGACACACTGTGGCTGGATGTGAGTGGGTTGAGTCTGCTTGTATACAGTTCTTTACTGAAAACAGTATAGCGTATACTAGAACACCCCTGGAGAATGTGGAAGGGTTCCTATACCAGGTACGCATAGAGTAAAACCAAGGGAGGGAGGGAGAATTTTAATCAATTTTTTATCAATTCTTATCCAGTCATGTATTACCATTATGTATTCATTCAAAATTTGTTCAGCCCTCTTAAAAATCGATTTTACTCCCACAGATGTTATTTTATTATGATTTTTTAATAACTTTTTTGATGGAAAACTCTGTTAGGTAAATTTCCGTATGTTTCCTCTAAGCATCGAAAAGGGTCATAATTTTTGAAATACTTTCGCCTGCATATTCTTGATGTCATTTCATTTATCTTAATTTACATAGTATTTTTATCTCTTCTACTGAGAACAGATCCTTGCACAGTGCTTAGGATCCATTTAACAAAAAATAATTTTATTTTTTATTCTTTATTTTTTTCGCTTATTTTTATCCTAAAACTTGATGAACTTTTCAGAAATGAGGAAATTTTTATATTCTCTTTTTTCAAAAATTCAGATTTGGGTTGTTTGAGTAAAATAATTTTTTTTGCAGTTTTTGGTTGATATTTTACCCCATTGGATCCGGATACAGGAAGCCAATATCTTGCGGATCCAGCGGATCCGGATCCTAAGCACTGTCTCTGCATAATCCGAATGTTTTGTGAATATTCCAAGAGAGGGGTGTTTATAAGCTTGCAAGTTTTATCCCAGAAAATCATTCTCCCCCAGCACTCCTACCTGACAAGTTTTGTATTTACAATGTTTGGATATGTATTAGTAGTGTCTAGCTTTTAGTAACCTTATACTTGCTGAACTACTGAAATTTTATCCGTAATATATTAATGAACGAGGTGGACGTTATTCTTTAATTGTTTTATCCTTCTTCATTTACCAAAAAGTTCTCCGTAGATTGGGGGGAAGGGTTGTAATTTGATAATTAACAAGGAGGTAGGTTGCATTATTAACTATTTTTTATATTTTTTTTCTTAATTCATAATTTTTATCTTTTTAACACAAATCGCACATCTTCAAGTCATGTCAAGTAATTAAGGTTGAACTGATGTTATTATATTAAAAGAAAAAATACATTTGGGGGAAATTACAGGGGAGGGGGACGGTTAATTTTGTTAAATACCCCCGTTGGGTTCATCTCATCTTTTTAAATTTTACTTCGTTACATTAATTTACAAAATTTAAATATTTTTGTTTAGTCTGAAGATGGAAGATTACGAGTATATCAATGCGACTTCCTGCTGCTCACTAGCGACGTTGTCGACATCAAGTTCGATGCAGTTTGGGACGTTCAAGCCCTTGTCTCCATCAACCCCAGGGACAGGAAGCAGTACGTCAGAGCAGTCAGATCCCTCCTAAAGGTAAGACCAACTTTTTAAAAGAAATTGAAACGTGAACAATAAATTTTCTAACCGTTAACAAGGATATCTCAATATTTTTGATTAACTTGAAGAGAATAAAGAATCGTTCTGAGTCGCTGAAGCGGGCAATGAATTTTGCTATTTTTTCTGGGTTTGGTGTAGTATTTTAAGTCGATGAATTTTGTTCAAGATATTTTTTCCTTTAAAGTGAAAGGGTGTTCCATTTTCAAATATTTTTTTTGATATTCTTGTTTTTCGTTTGCTTATTTAAATACTCTGAGCACAAAATACATACAAACAAAATTCTGTGATAATTTCTACAGCTTATATGTAGATCTTGACTTTTTTTGACGGACACATTGCAAAGGGCGAAAATCTAGAAAAACGCCCATTTTTTACAAAACTGAACACCACAATTGTTTTTAATTGTTCCATGTTGGATACCATTTCTTATCTTATCTATTTTTTCTTGAAATAACAATTTAAAACTGTAGTTTGTACTGATTCTAATCAATATTTTCAGGATGAATTCCGGTACCTATTAGTAACCATAGAATACGAACCCTTTGCGCATCTTGGTCGACCCCACTCCATATCATACAATGCAGTCAAAGAATTATTCGGTAAGCACCACTAACAGGGGTATATATTATCTTAAAAATTGACTCCTCTTTAATATCTCTCCCCCGACCTTAGTGGTGTTTATTTTAAAATGAATTTAATAGCTCTGGGGTAACAATTAAATTTTCCGAAGAAGGGGGAGGGGGTAGATTATATTTTTCTGGACAATTTACAACCCTGCCCTCCATCAATTTTTGGTGCCTTATTGCTGAATTGGTCGTATACTAGGCAAATACAGGGTATTCTGGGTTTTTAGGGTTTTTGACTTGGCATAAAAAAAGTATATGGTGTTGTTTTATGATGGTTTAGTAACAGATTGACATAAAGTTGACAATATTTCATGTAGATTGTAAAATTTCTGGTATATTGTAAATGTAGGGCCTAATAAGAAAATCGAGTTTTTCAAATCTCACCTAAATCCACTATGTAATCTTGAGCTTTTTTCTCTACACAACAAAATTTGATTAGTACATTTTTAAATATCTTTAACTGTAAGTAATTTCAATATACAACTTATTTAAGCTTCCTTTACCAAAACTGCAGGACATTTTTTAAGTTTATGTTTTTACTCTTTATTATTGTTATTCAGGTACAATGATACAACAAGTCTAATTTTGTAACCGTTTTTAATTTTTCTAAGACTATTCTACTCGAACTTTCTACTCATAGATTAAAATTTTTTTTGACCTTAGTTGAAAACTTTATATTAAGAATCAATGTGCGGCAAAGCTATTTGATATTTGAAAAATTAGGAGAGAAGAAAATGCCTAATTTTTTTTTGGATAAATCTGGTTTTTATTCCAGAGATTATCTTTGAAAACTTGAGTAAAAAACTAAATAATTTTTATCTGTGATCTTAACATTAAGAAATGTAGTTTTTAGGGTTAATTTTTTTCCTTCGGAATGAGACATTTTAAACATGATTTTGAGATGGCATATATATGTGAGGACAAAGTCCAGTATTCTGAACAAAATAATAAACAGATTAATGAATGTTCAGGAGTATAGGACAAATTTCAGCATTCTGAACAAAATATTTAACAGACTAATAAAAGTTCAGAAGTAGAGGACACAGTTCAACATTCTGAACACAATATTGAACAGAATATTAGACTTTCATGTTCAGGAGTCGAAGATAGAGTTCAGTATTGGCAGGCCAGGTGGGCCACAGGACAGTCACAGTGGCACAGCGAGAAACCTCATCAATATCTTGTCAAGGTACAATTTTTAGATTTTCTCTAGTTAAAGGGATGTTCACCATTTTAAAATACCGGACTCATGATATACGGGTTTTGAAGTTTGGATCACAACTGAGAACAAAGCTCAGTCAAAATTCGTAGTTTTGCGAAAGTTTGATAGACTGCGAAAATTTGCTCCGGTTATTAAGTGATCATTGGACTGAGTGTTTTTGATTTTCTGGCGGTGAGGAACATCTTTTCAGTTTTATATGTTTAGTTGTGATACTAAATTTGTATTTTGAAGAAGAAAGAAGATGAACAATCCCTTCAATTGTATGTCTTAATATAATTTAATGAAAATTTATTTTCTGATAAGTAGAAACCTCTTATTGGTTTCCTTTGAAAAAAAAACTAAAAGTTCTGAAACTTTCAATTCTTGGAAATTCATCAAGTATAAAAATTATGTAGGTTATTTTTTATATGAAGGGGGGGGTGGGGGTTATTAAAAAATTATTATAGAGGTCTGATTGGTGTTGGGAATACATTTTTTTTTACATATAATGAATATTTTAATTTATAGATCGCACCTTCGGTGCATTTATTTTTGCCAATGATTTTAATGTTTAAAAAAATAAATTTTTTATTTTAATATTTTGTTTAGTACCTTGACCAGCTCGTGACTGGAGATGCCAAGATCCGAATCTTCCTTCCTCTGTGTGGCAAGGCTGGAGACCTCAACTGGCTGTATCAGGCCGGTCACACTGTCCTGGGAGTAGAGGGCGTTCCCTTCGTGGTCGAGCAGTTCTTCAGGGAGAATAAGATTGAGCACGAGAAGACCTCTATGCAGGATATCAACGGATGGAAGTTTCAGGTAGGGTGTTAACAAGATAGGTTTTACTTAACTTTCAAGTCCTCCCCATCCCGCCCCACTTAAAACCTTTCGGGTTTTTTCTTTTGAAAATCTCTGTAAATCAAGTTAAATCATTTTCTGGAAATACTTAAAATAAAAAGTTTTTATATTCTTTAGTTAAATTAAGAATCTTAAAATCTAACTTCTGTTTTTACCTTTTCAGAGTAAAGACGGTAGATTAACCATCTATGCTTGCGATTTCTTCCTGTTAACCCCAGCTATCCTTGGACCCATTGACGCCGTGTACGACCGGGGGGCACTGGAGGCTGTGTCCCCCAACGACAGGATTAACTATGTCCGGGTCATGCAGTCCCTAGTAGGGCCTGAATTCAGGTTAATATTTAGTTATTTATAATTAAATGTTGACACTTAGTTATTTGAATTGGCTTATTAAATTTTCCAAAAAAAACGCAATTTTTTCACATACACTGACCAATTTAAAAAAGAAATCTATAAATAAATCTTCAATATAAATATGTTTCACTTTGAAGGGTAATTCCGAGGAGTTAATATCCGAAAGGAGAATTTCCGAAAAAGTCAAATAAACGGAATTTCTGAAAGAAACACATGCGAAATTTTAGTTTATTCTGTCGAAACTTCTAAAATTGTCTTTAACAAGATGTTTAAAATAAATGTTTCCTAGATACGTGTTGAACACTTATGAGTACGACGACACAATGTTCCAAGGACCTCCCCGTAATATACCGAGGGACGAAGTCTTCAACCTTTTCGGTAGGTTCACCTGCAATATCATTATTCACAAATACAAGTTCATCTTCAATAGCAGTATTTACAAATAAAAGTTTACCTGGGGCGATACAAATATTGACAGTAGTGTGAAAAATGATGATTAGTTTTATTCACTTTCTATTTGAACATTTCGTGGATTTCCATTCATAGCTTTTGTCATGCATAGAATTATTTTTTAGAGGATTAAAGAAAGTATTCACGAAATAGGAACTGGGTTAGATTAGTGAATTAAATGGTGCTTTTTTATTTACATTTATTCTTGGAGATAATTTTCAGAAAGTGCTTTGGATCCGGATCCGTTGGATCCGCAAGATTTTGGCTTCCTGGAGCTGGATCCGCAAAAATATGCGGATCCACGGACCCGGGTCCAAGAAGTTAAATATCGACCAAAAATTTCAAAACGAAAAAAATTGAACCTTAAAACCCAAAAAAAGAGAGATTATAAAAATTTCCTGATTTTTGAATGGCTCACCAAGATTTATCATAAAAATAAGCGATAATTTAATTTTGGTTTATTCCAAAAATACGTTTATTCATATTCATCGTGAATACTTTATTTAACCAATTCGTAATTCGATATTTTTCCAAAAACTTTATTTTGCAAATGTCTGCTTTTGGTCGCCCCAGTGTATGTCATGTCTGTCATGAGCTATTTAGATTTGCTTCTTTCTATCTTCTTTCACCTTTTCTCTACCTAATGCATCCCAACCCCTTTCTTTTATTTGGCATGCATAGAAATCTATCTTAATTTTTCTTTTCCTTATTGTACGATTTTAAAAAATTGTAGTGAAACCATCTTTTTTTTTGTTAATCTGTTGTAAGAACTTGATAAGTAATAAGGTTATAAAAGCAACCTCTTAAAGAGACTGTTGTTGTTTTTCAAGTGTCCCTCCATTAAAAAGGAGTGTGTCCGAATCACAACTGTACCCTTTAAGCCTTTTCAATCAATTAAAAATGTTGAATATGTGGTTGTTCTAGTTTGAAAAGTGTTAATCCTGATAATTGCCTCCTAATATTTCTGTGCGAGAAATGCTGAAGTAACTTTTTTGAGATCATAATTGAAATTTTTAGGGATAAACAAGGATATCTTATTCATCCTTGATCAGACATAACTTAAGAGTACCGTTGTCAATCTGAAATTCCATTTTATTAACGGAGTCACTCGAAATTGCCGAGCACAGTCCTTTTAAAGTTGGCTTTTAATCAATTTCAAATTTGCTCAATTTTCTTCCAAGATCCCCCCCCCCTGTATTTGAACTACTGTAGCCAGCTGGGATTATTGTAGAGGGATCTGTTCGTATCCTGGAGGAAGCAGATTATACGGATTATGGGAAGGAGCATTATAATCTTGATTCTACCATGGTTAAAGTTATTTATATGATAACTCCAAACTAATGTACGTGATCTAATAAACATCAAGTTTTAGCTAATGGAAGTTTTCTATTGGTGAATCGGCACATTTTTGAGTATTTAATGGTTTCATGGGTATATATTTTTCTTGCACTGACAGTCAGGAGTATTATCTTGTTTTTTTTTTAGCACAGGATTAATATATAGTTCTGTTTTTGAATAACATAATATCCTCTAAGCTCTGAAAATGTTGTATAACTGTTATATTCTATTACAAACCTTTGTTTGTATTTATAAATAATGATTGTTCAGTTATCACATGTCTATACAACATTTTGTGTTCTGTTTGGATTAGTGTGAAATCTTATAGATTTTAGATCGAAAAATAATTGAAACTATTAAGTCTAGGGTTTGAAACAAATGTTTATTAAAATCCGGCAAATTTTAAATAGAACTTATGTGCTCGCGTTGTATGAGTTCAACATTTCTCTCATGCCTGGGTAATGTTACGTTATCAGTGAAATCCTTAAATTACTATGCCTAACCCAATCTGAACCAAAATACTAAGAACCTCTCTTTAAACGTTAATACCATGTACTTGTAGTTTTTTGGTTTTAAATAGAAGAAATTCATATTTTAGTAAGGTTGGATTAGGCTAAAAGCATCAAGAGATTTTATCGCTAATAAACAAATAGGTCGGTTTGGTTTAAGTAAATAGGATTTTGTGATGCATGTTTTTGTTTTTCCATTTAGTTTTGTTTCTTTATTTACATGTTTTCCTTAATAGCACTAGACAGAAAAATATTTCTTCTTTGCAAAGTTTCAATGGTTTTTTTCTAAAGTTTATATTCTTTTTTTTTAAATACTTATTAACATAATAATTTCTATTATACTGTTCTACTGTAAAAAATGTCCTTAAAGAAATTTTTGGAATTTTTTTTCCTTGAATTTAAATTAAAATTTTGTTGTCGGCAGTTTGAATGAAATGTTTTACTGCTTAGCAATGCATGGTGGAAGATATGTATATATTAGTTTAATATAATTTGGTCGATTAGTGATCCTGTAAATACTAACCCAAAACCCAGGTCAGTTCAGTAGTTTATCATGCGATTGTATTATACAGGGTGTCCCAATAAACATGGGAATTCAGTGACGAATTCGATATCTCTTTTCAAAAAATTCTTTGATGTAGTATAATGATACCTACTGAGAAAGCTGTAATCTGTTAGAGTTGCATCTGCTATGTTCACATTTTGTTTGTTTATGTTTTGACTGCATACGGTTGTACAACAAGAAAATTGCAGTACACAAACAGAGGAAACTTGTCCGTCTTCACTGTTCATCTTGCGGAGACATTATTGACACATCTTTGCAGCCATTTACCGTTTTCATAAATTAAACTCTAGCAGACATAATTATATTATGGCTTTTGAAATAAGATATTACAATGCTAATTCATAACAAAGACGATATCGAATTAATTCGTCACTGAATTCCCATGTTTTTTGGGACACCCTATATTATCAAAAAAATTAAAATGTTAATTATGACAGGAGCTAGTTTGTAATTTCAAGTGATCCTTCGTTAATCCCAACTTGCCAAGTGTAAAATTTTGGCAAGTTTCTAACTTGAACCAGAATTTATAAATGAATTAAGCTTTTAAGTTATAAACATGGATATCTTATTCATACATGAACGTACAAAGGTTTATAGGGTCAAGGTACGAAATGTCACTAAAAGAAGGGTTACTTGAAATGACGATTCTTGTCCTGAGATTCATTTCTTTTATCGGTCTGACAGGTCAAGTTATCTAAACTTGACTTTATTTTGTAGACAAACAGTAGTAATGCAGCCCAATATTGGGTTCTTCAGATCCAATTCTAAAAGATTATCCTTTTTCTATCAAAACATAACCGTCAACTTTCGAAGAGATTATTAAAACCTGTCGGATTTTTGAAAAGGAATAAAATTTGACTGAAGTAAACAAAACACGAATATACGAAGTAAAAAATGGAAGATATGACTTTTAGCTGGATTTGGATTTGATCCGTCCTTCATTAAACGCTGAGTTAATCTGTTACGTTATGTTTGGACAAAAACTTTTTTTCTGAATATTCTTGATCTAATCTGATTGTATTTCAGCTGATTTCTGTGAGGTTGATATCCTTGAAGAAGAGGACGAATCTGATGCTGCTGCTGACAAGTTTAACCTGGAGTGGATGGTCAAGGTTGTTTATCTGCTGAAACCTGCTCTTCAGTAAACCTGACCTTCCTTAACCTTGTTGCTTGATGCATCTTGAGCAGGAGGAACATTACGGTCAACATCACCTTATATTCAGATTAGTGAACACATGACACAAACTTGTCGTGGACTAAGCACAATGCCTTTGTTCAGATGTTAAGACACTAGATTTAAGTACATAGTTGACTCTCGAGTGTTGTATATCGAATGAATGATTGAATGTACAAGGTTGCTTTGTCGAGGCATTTTTGAGCATTTCTCCCCCGGCTCAAAACTTCTTATACATTGACTGTGATACTTTTATTCATAGCTTCTGTCCACCTCTCTCAGCAAATCAATACTTTAATATCCTAGTTCCACTTTCTGTAGTCCTAGTAGTGCCTTTCTAGACTATTCCTGGTCCCCACCCTCAAATACACATTGGCCGGTCAGATCAGCCTGTGGCGCAGCGGGCCGAGTGTGGAATCTTTTCAATATCGCAGTTCTTGCCATAGGATTCATTTACCTAACTATGATTTTATTTTTTGTTTGAAAATAATATTTCAATGATTTTAATTTTAATTTATTTATGGTGGGTGTGAGGTTTGTGCCAAAATCAAGAAAGATACGGGTAGGGTAGAAGTCTATAGTTTTTTTTTGACCTAAAATATAAAAAAAAACATATATGCTGTTAAATTTGTTGTAATTTTTTCTCCTTAAATTCACCTTACCCGAATCTTTCTCGCTGAATATGTGTATCCTGTTCAATTTTGTATATTTTCAATCTATCCCTTAACTTAAATTCCAACCTAACTCCGCCCTTGGAAGAATCGATTTTCTTGGTTTAAAATGTGATATTCTGTGATTATTTTTTAGCCGGCGTTGAGGTTAAGTCTGGGCATTGATAGACTTCTAGTGAAAGCATTACATCACAAAGCTGCCGGAGCTGGACCTGGTTAAAATGTTTCGGATTTTCTGTTTCCGACATCCGGTGATCTAGGGCTCAATCTAGTGTGATTTATGGCTTTCGGAAATTAGCTGGTATTTTTTTTAAACTCCATTTTTTTTTCTTTAAGTATAATTAATTGTTGAAAACCATATCTCACACTGAAGTTGTAAAAATTAAATTGAGAATGCTTCTTCCCTCCCTTGATATCTGTCATCCATGTACCATATATCTGGATCTTGGAGCTAGGGTTGTAAGCTATGAACTGCACCTGCACACTACATTTAAAATCGTCCGATTTATGTTGTCATTAAAATGAATTAAATTTTTTTTTTCTAAATGAAATCAAGTGAGTCAGTCTATTTATAATAATGTAGGGAAGTACCCCCTAGATGAAGGATTGGAATTGACGCCTTAAGTTATTTTTTATATGAGCGTTAAGTTATTTTTTATATGTATTGGAACTTTCCAACAGTCCTAAACAATTGTGGAATTAGGTTTTTTATTGAACTCTATCCTAAATATATTTAATCCAAATAAAACCTTAACAGTAAACATAGAATAGTTTTCGGTCGGTATGTTTCCACCTGTAGATGATGGGTTGATGAGAGTTATTAATTACACCCTTGTTCAAGATATCCAGATCTAGTTTCTAGTTGAAATGTAAATATTTTTACTTAGTTCACCATTGCTCCCTCCTAATCTGTTACTGTTGTTTATAGTACAGTGAACATGTTTCCTTAGCAATACACTAGTATTGTTCTCATTACTGTACAGTGTACATGTTTCGTCTGCAGTACAGATATATGGTTTTATAACCTGTATATGTCCCTTTGCAGTACATTATTAAGGTTCTAAACCTGTATACACGTTTCCTCTGCAGTTCACTGGTATGGTTATGTAACCTGATAATGTTTCTTCAGCAGTACACTAATGAGCTAGCAATCATATTCTGATGAGGGTAGAGGGATCTCTCGTTATATTTTTATCATTAATTGGATTAAGGTTTATGTAAACATTATATATGCTAAAATAAACATTAAAAAACTTTTTTAATGAATCTAGTGACGAAGCGTAAAGAAAATTAAAACCATCTGATGAGGAAATGAAATTTTGATCTTCAATTAATGATTATAAAATTGTTAAAGATGGAAAACTTTGAAAAGACCATGTTTATAAAAAATTAACACCTTGACAAATTGTTCGCTTATCATTAAAATAACATACAAAATATTTTTTGATTATTAAAAATTGGTGTAGTTTAAGTATTTAAAAAAATAATTATCGGAAGATTGGTTTCTTAATTTTGATCGAAACACGTTGATAAAGATATCTTAACTTCTGCTTGGAACCACCCAGAGCTGAAAACTTTAGAATGGGATATCTTTAATCCTGATTGGTTAATTAATCTGGAGATTAATAACAAAAGGAGAACAAGCATTATTTAATCTCCAGATTAAGAAAAAGAGTGGATCAAGCATTAATCCCGATATCCACCATTCTTAAGTTCCCAGCTCAGTTTGTTTAAAACTTTGAAATTTTGAAGATAAACGTTTTGAGGACTATTTGATCTACAGTACTTAAATTAATGGAAATTAATTCCTTGCGAAAGTATGGTTAAATGTTTCAAGATCCAATTTCTTCATTAAAATCTTGTTTTTAAATGCAATGAAGCATGGGTATGCCTATGTTTTATTAATGTAATTGATGAAATTGAATACTTTAAGTCCTATTAAAATATCTCATATGATTAAATATCTTAAACCACAATATTTTTGATTTAGATCTGATGGAAAATTAATGCCTGCTGAGCCTGCTAGGAGAGTTGTAATTCGTATAATATTTTGTCCACAAGGGTTTAGACTTTGTTATACGGCTAGTTCGTTTACTTTGAAGAATGAACTAAATTTATGGAGAAACCCAAAATACTTTTATAAGATTCGATGCTATTTAGTTTGAACTACTGCACTTTGAACTAATTACTTTGAACTATTGGTCGTTTGATATATTGTATATGGACCACGTGTAGTATTTCAAACGATATCGTTCTGTGAGCATTTGACCTTTTTTCCCCATTTGAAATATATTTTTCTTTTGTGCTATTATAAAAAATAGTTTAAAATGAACCAAAAAATAGTTCAAATGAACAAAAGCAAAAAATAGTTAAATGTGCCAAAATATAGTTCTAAGAACAAAAAATAGTTCAAATGTGCCAAAAAATAGTTCAAATGAGCCAAAAATAGTTGACTGAACACTCGAGCATTTTTTTAACATTTATTTTTAAATTGAAATTTTTTGAAACAAAATTTTAGAAAGAGCAGTGATTTTTTTTCTCTTGATGTTGAATCTTCTTTTTAACTGATCATACATCTTTTTTCTGTTCCTCTCATTTAAATCTACGCATTATAATAAGAAGTATTAAAAACATTAATCAAGTTCTTAAGGAAACGGTATATAATAATATTATTGTAGTTCATAAGGAAGAAGTATTAAGTAATGTTATTGTTGTTCATGAGGAAACGGCATTTCATATTATTATTGTAATTCATGTGGAAAAAGAATCTAATAATATATTATATTTCATGAGTAAAAAAGTATTTTATATTAATATTGTAGTTCATTAGGAAACAGTATTTAATAATAGTATTGTAGTTCATTAGGAAGAAGAACTTTATGATAATATTGAAGCTCATGAGGAACTATTTATAATATTATTGTAGTTCATGAGGAAGTATTTTATAATATTATTGCAGTTCATGGGGAAGAAGTATTAAATGATATTTTTGTAGTTTATGAGGAAGAAGTATTAAATAACATATTTGTAGTTCATGAGGAAAAAAGTATTTAATAATATTATTGTAGTTCATGAGGAAGAAGTATTTAATAACATTTTTGTAGTTCATGAGGAAGAAGTATTAAATAACACTATTGTAGTTCATGAGGAAGAAGTATTAAATAACATATTTGTAGTTTATGAGGAAGAAGTATTAAATAACAGTACTATTGTAATTCATGAGGAAGAAGTATTAAATAACACTATTGTAGTTCATGAGGAAGAAGTATTAAATAACATATTTGTAGTTTATGAGGAAGAAGTATTTAATAATATTATTGTAATTCATGAGGAACAATTATTTAATAACATTATTGTAGTTCATGAGGGAGAAGTATCTGTGTGCCTATGAACCTATGTTGGAGACTATAGCTGTATAGATTACACACACTTCCTAAAGAAAAAAACTTAAATGAAAGTCATTTTACACAATATTTTTGGGATTTAATTTTTTTCAAAATTCGAAGTTTCTACTAAGTTAATTCACAAATTGTGCTATAACTGATACAAGCGTGCTGTAAGTACAGCAAATGTACTTTACTGTGTTATATGTTTAATCTACTGCAAGTGTATATGTACTGTTAGTGTACTGACTACAAGTAAACTGTACCTGTATATAGATCTGCCCAGGCTAGTACATTACTTCCAAAGTATGATAATCGTGTACCAGCTCTGTAAAAATAGAAATTACAAAATGTCCCAAATAAACTGGTGAAGCTTTTTACTGCCTAAATCTATATATAAATTTAGCTTGTCTGTTTGTTTGTTTGTATCCAATAAACGTGAAAACGGTTGAACCGATCGGGCCCAAATTTTTTGTGGGACATCTCGTGACCACAGGGAAGGTTTATGAATAATAATAAAAAATGTGTTCTAAAGGTTTTTAATTTTGTAAAAAATTAAAATTCTTAAAAATCCGCAAAATGTTTTTTCTTCTTTGTTTTAAAATGTAAACAAAAAGAACATGTTCACAATTTAAATTGAAGCGCCCAAAAAACCTAGTATAATATACTCCAAACATAACACTATATCGACTGAAATTATGTATTAAAATAAATAAATAAATCCTACAATCCTAATTCTTACAAGAAAAAGACGATCTTGAATGTTGTCCCTCCTGTGCTTTGGTATTGGGAAACTTTTTCCGAGAAACCTTGTCCCAGATAATGAAAAGAGAAAGGACAAGTTGAAAACTTGAATTCCATTTTTGTTCTTGATTGGGATATAATACAAAGTAAAGTGTTACATTTTACAGGAAAGTTTTTCAGAGAAGAACATTTTGCCGTCTTGAGTTTGATAAGGGCATTTACACACTTGCTGATCTTTATTAATGTATTTGGATCGGAAAAACAAATTAAAATAATCAATTTTACGAACAAGTATTAATCGTTTGATAATTTAAAAGAAAGACGAAATTTGAGATAAGACAACTTTTTTGCGTTTTGTACCTTAAATAATCGATTTTAGTATAAATTACGCATTTACTTATATAATTAAATGATTTATAATGTTTTAAAATTGCTTTTATGTCTGAAATTGTGTTGAATTAAGGGGGGGGGGGGATTTTGTCGCAAGAGATGAACTGATGCAAGACCGTTGTCTCTTCAATATCACGTTTACATGGGACATAAATTCTTTAAGATTACTTTAAAAGAAAAAGATTCACCCAAAAACTGGCAAATACATCATAAGCAGGGAATTTCTTTTTCCTTTAAAAACTATACTTCTTGTACCTGAATATAGAACCAGTTTTAGCAAAGCTTCTATCCATTTTTTTTACTCCGTCCTTGATCCTTCTTCTGAACCCGTCCTGATCCTCTGGTTCAACCTGACCACATATTCTCTCCAGGTTCTGCAGCTGATTCATCAGTTCTCCTTGTTCCAGACCAACAGACATCTGTTCAAAACATTTTAGGTGTAAACTCAAATACGAGATTTCTCAACGGAAAGTGTTCCATTCTAGTTCTGGAACATATTCATATTCTAGTTCTGGAACTACGAGTAGTGTTCCTATACCTCATATTTTAGTTCTGGAATTACGTAAAGTATTCCTACACCTCATATTATAGTTCTGGAACAATGAATAGTGTTCCTATACCTCATATTTTAGTTCTGGAACAATGAATAGTGTTCCTTTACCTTAAATTCTAGTTCTGGAACTATGAGTAGTGTTCCTATATTTCATATTCTAGTTCTGGAACTATGAACAGTGTTCCTATACCTCATATTCTAGTTCTGGAACAATGAATAGTGTGCCTATACCTAATATTCTAGTTTTGGAACAATGAATAGTGTTCCTTTACCTTAAATTCTAGTTCTGAAACTATGAGTAGTGTTCCTATATCTCATATTCTAGTTCTGGAACTATGAACAGTGTTCCTATACCTCATATTCTAGTTCTGGAACAATGAATAGTGTTCCTTTACCTTAAATTCTAGTTCTGGAACTATGAGTAGTGTTCCTATACCTCATATTCCAGTTCTGGAACTATGAACAGTGTTCCTATATCTCATACTCTAGTTCTGGCACTGTGAGTAGTGTTTCTATACCTCATATTCTAGTTTTGGAACTATAAGTAGTGTTCCTATACCTCATATTCTAGTTCTGGAACTATGAACAGTGTTCCTATATCTCATACTCTCAATCTAGNTAGTGTTCCTATACCTCATATTCTAGTTCTGGAACTATGAACAGTGTTCCTATACCTCATATTCTAGTTCTGGAACTATGAGCAGTGTTCCTATACCTTATATTCTAGTTCTGGAACTATGAGTAGTGTTTTTATACCTCATATTCTAGTTCTGGAACTATGAGCAGTGTTCTCCATTCACTTAGTTTACGACATTTAACAACATCAGCGTGAAGATGATCTCCGCAGTACATTACATCAGGACCATCTGCTCCTAGTAGATTAGATACTGTATGGTGATCTCCCCCACTGTACACTACAGGTCTTTCATGTACAGGCTTACTGTTCAGATCAACCTTTTCACCTTAAAAATAAATTAAACCATATATTTTACCTTCAAAATTAAAGGAAACCAAATGTTTTAATTGAAATATATCAATTTTTAACTAAATGTTCTTATTGCAGATTTAATAAATACCTTTCTAAGTGTCTTTCAAAAAAAAACCTGTATATTTGTCCATCAAGCAAAAATACTTGTATCTGTGTCCATCAATCAATAAATACAAGTTTACGTGTCCATCAATCAATTAATACAAGTATATGTGTCCATCAATGTATCTCTGTCTATCAATCAGTAAATACCTGTATACGTGTCAATCAATCAATAAGGACCTGTATATGTATCCATCAATCAATTGATTCCTATATATGTGTCAATCAGTCAATAAAGACCATTATAAGTGTCTATCAATAAATACCTGCATACATGTATATCAATCAATAAAGACCTGTATATGTCCATCAATCAGTAAATATCTGTACCTGTGTCTATCAATCAATAAACACCTGCATATGTGTCAATCAATCAATAAGACCTGCATATGTGTCCATCAATCAATAAATTCCTGTATTTGTGTCTACCAGTCAATAAAGACCATTATAAGTGTCTATATCAATAAATACCTGTATATGTGTCTATTAATCAATAAATAACTGTCCATCAATCAATAAATACCGGTTTTTTCTCGAAATAAAATACCCCCCCCCCTTTTGAAAATCATTTTATATTCCTGGAAGCCTTGTATTATTTTAGGCTTTTATTATTCACTGAATTGGGAAAAACTGAAGTATTAAAAAGAATGANGGGGGGGGGGGGGGGTTGTAATTACAATAATATTCACCCCTAGTAAATACCTGTACACGTGTCCACCATCTTGAAATTAGTTCCCTTGTTGAAGAAGGTTGGTTTACAAGCATCAACAATAGTCAGGTCAAAGTAGTCCAACCAACTCTCTAATCAAATACAAGGTGAAAATAAACATGGAGATGTATCCAACTTCTTATCAAATACAGGGTGTACTAAATCACGGAAATATTTTGCCAATCTCTTATCAGATACAGAGCGTAAAAAAACGCGGAAAATAAAATAAGGACTATTGAGTCATTATAATCGTCGTGTCGTGTCTAGATAATAGGAACTATTTGCTTATCCTCGTACAAAATCACTTTAGTTATACATTTCAGCAATAATGAAGTGAATTTTAAGTTGCTCTAAAGCAATTAAGTAAAAAATTTCTGTTTTTAAACACAATTGCTGTGCTTCGAGTTCATTTTACTATTAAATGTCCTAACTTGAGTGTTATCACTGTATTTATGTGAGATCAAGGTTGTTTACTAAGGTAAGGTACTACGGATGCGCTCCAATGCACGGAAAATCTCGTCTCTATATCGTCAAAATCATCATAAGATGTAACTGTTTATTGGCGGAATATGAAGTGACAACGTTGCTGGTGAGAGGGGGGGAAGGGAATTTCCCTCTCGATTTTTACAGCTCACAAGCGGAGAAAATCCTTTCTCCTCTCACCAGAAACGTTGTCTGCACTTTATCTTACGCCAATATGAATAATCAGTTACGTCATTTAAGGATTTGAACCATTGATATGAAGACTACATTTTCTGTACATTGGAGCGCATCTAACCTTAATAAACAAACTTGGATAGATCAATTTAATCTAATATTTACCTTTTTCATTTGAATTGTTTTGAAGAAGAAAAGTCATGATATGATTGGTATACCACCAATCACTGTTTGTTAGTAAAAAGGTTTTTCTTCCGCTCTCTCTGATCCTTAAAATGTGTGTATATAATTGAAAGAGATGTTGTCTTTGTTATAATGGTTTGGACAGCTTGCAACTAAAACTACAAAGCTAGGACAAGAATGAATTTATTAAATATCTCTTTTATTTATGATATACTAGCTGAAGGGCCCGGCGTTGCCCGTGGAAAAAAATTATAGGTGTTATAGACTAAACAAAATGTTGATTTTTTAAGCCTATAACCAACATATATATACGAATGTCTTGTTTTATTATATATATAAAGTTGTTATCTCTTTTTGTTTGGTCGTATATGTTTGTATGTCAGATCCAAAGATAATATATATCATCTTTGGTCAGATCATAACTCACCCTATGGCCGATTTACCGCAAATTTTGATTGGAGAAAAACTCGGTAAAACCCCGGTCATGTTCTTAGATTTGTTTAAGAAATTTAAGTTGAGTGGGTTGACTTTAAAAGCGAAGGTTTAGGTTCCAAACAAAAAGCTTCAAGTTCCCTAGTTTTGTTTATTTATATTCATCTATAGTTTTAATAAACTTCTTACATTTTTAGAGATGACATGGTAGGAAAAGGAGAAGGACTAAATTTTCCTTGATTTTTGAAACGACAACTCACTTTCTCAAGTATGATCTTGAAACAGTAGTCAAGAATGAAAGCTACAAAATTATATAAAAGATAATAAACATCAAACCATTTTTCTATCGTATTATTATTTGAGAAACCTGAGGCCGAATTTAAAGAATTTTAGCGGCGGCTTAAACATAAGCCAGGGCGCAAATATCGTTGGTTTCACTTAAAATTGTATTCAATGTTTAAAGATTTAAGCCGGCGCTCAATTGAAACCGGTTTTTGGCGGATTTAAGACGCGGCTCAAATTCATTAATTCGGACACTGAATGTAATACTTGTAATTTGTAAATATTGTTGTACTCCCTGAACAAATTATTTGAATGAATATTAATACCTTGTAAGTACTCCAATCAATCGTTCATCTTTTTTAATATATTTTTCCAGGTTTTCAACCGTTTTTTGCTTCAGTAGTTTCTCATCATGTAGATAATCAATTGAGCCGCGAACATCCTAATAAAAACAGTAAAGATTTTTGCTAGCGTCTTTATGTCATTGCCTAAATAGACCTTGAAAATAAAATTTGTTTTATGCTCATTTACTAATGAAAAAAATTCAAAAAGAAAAAGTCAAAACAGAAAATGGCGTGGCGATGATTTACCGTTTCACATACAATGAAACCCTTAATAACGAATACATAGGAAGAATTTATCAAATGTCGTCTTGACAATTTTTCAATGAGTTTTATACTATATATTTCGTAAATTTCAGTATTTGCGAAAATAAATAAATAGCCATGAAGATGTTCCATATAATCATTTAATTAAAAAACTAAATATCTGCAACATTCCATTATCAGAAAGTGAAGAAAACGACATTTGATGAATTCTTTCTATGTATTCGTTATTAAGGGGTTCACTGTATGTAAATCAGGATAATAATAACTATTTGAAAACTAGTTTTGATTTAAAGAAAACATCATTTCCTCCTAATTAGAGATTTCCTAGGATCGTGTAGGCCTTAAATATTTCTGTTAGATCAAATAATCGAAGTTTGAAAAATCAAAGGTTTGCATGATCAGGTTGTGAATATTTGAGATTTTGGTAAAGAAAATGAGCTTTTGCCACAAACTCTAATTTTTAAATCTCTATATCTTTGCAACTCGATGTCGTCTACCTTTGATATTTCAGTCAATGAATTCTATTAAATCAAATAGTGTAAGATTTAAATATCAAAGATTTACACCAACAAATTGCGAAGATATAAGGTTTTATTGATTAATTTAACATATTTTACCTCAAACATTTGTTTAAATGTTTTTAATTTCTTCTCTGATCCCAACAACCAACCTTCTGTGGTAACCATTGCATCTTCCCTGTATAGTTCGGAAATAATAAAAAAATCAAAATTATGAAAAAGATTAAAACAAATATTGTTAAAAGGACTGTAAAGTTTTGTTTGAACAGGAACCAATTAGAGCTGCATTACATGTATTTAAATAATTAATACATACATACATAATTAATACATAAATAAAGATTTTAAGTGCAGCGGCGTGAATCGGACATGGCTCTTTTTTTCAACATTTTAGACATAATTGAATTGAGCTAAAGTTTATTTTAAAATATAAATATATTTAACAAACATTGTATTTCAAATAGGACATTTATAGAAATAAACAAATTAGAAAAATGATAATTATCATCATTACCTGTTATCCATATAATGTACAATGCTGGCAAGAAGATGGGTTTCGGCAATATTAAATAAAGTGTTCATTATATAAATCCTTTTCTCTTCTTTTCTCTGGATCTTATGCGGGTACAATTTCCTGGATATACAATAAGAATGTGAAATATAAATCAAATATTTTTAGTAAATATAGCAGAATATTTACACAACAGAATATTGAAATTCATTGAAATATATTTTTTTCAGAGGCTGAATTTAAAGAATATGAGCCGCGGCTTAAATTTGATACGCGGCTCAAATATGGTTGGTTTAAATTAAAATTCTATTCAATGTTTCTAAATTTTAAACCGACGCTCAATTGAAACCAGTTTTTGGCGGATTTGAGACTCGGCTCAAATTCATTAAATTCGGACTCAGGATAACATTAAAATATAAATTCATAGACCTTTTTTATTTACAATGTTTAAGTGTAATAAATTATACAGTGGTAACCATTTAACATAGAGTTTGTTTCTTTTTGGAAGAATCGTAGCGAAGAGTTTTGTAATTTGCAATTAAAGATATATCAGATAACATTTGAAGACAGATTAAAAATTCTTGGTGTCAGTGATAAATGACAAAGACGACAGTTATTCCTCTATTTTATGCAAATCTTCTATTTACCTAAGTTCTTCTCCCTCTAATAGCCTGAACCCATGACAGCACATCAGAATACGACCAAACTGGTCAACCTGGACCAAGTAGAATTAATGCAGATTATTCATGCTCAAAAACAAGGTTATATATAAAGCTAGATACTGTTGAAAAATTGAAATTTTAATTTAAGTTTCCAATTTTTGAGTTCGTTTATATGTATTTAGGGAGCCGCAAAATTTACTTTTCTTTAAAATAAGCAGTAACGTCATGTTGGATATTATAGAGTGCCATTGGTATAAAAGTTGTCTTTACCTACATTGGAGCGAATCCAGAGTATTAGCCTTAATATACAACCTTGCTCAAAACATTTGTACAAAGATGTGTCCCACCAGACATGACATTTAAAAGACGACTTAAAAGGTCGTCTTTAACATTTTAAATAATTTTAAGTATCCATTCATCAGCCAAACTCTTAAAACGATGATTAACAATACTTCTGGTTTGACATTTATAAAGTCATCAGCCTTTTTGTGCTCTCAAAATTACGGAAGATGTGAAGAATTTCAATTAAATAAATCGATCTTCAAACCACATTTTAACTGCCATGTTTTGTGAAATACCCTGTGGTTACTAAGCAAGATTCTATGCGAACTTAACGAAGACTTTGAAGGGTCGTCTTTTCTTGGTGGAACACAACTATTTAGATAGACATATATATATCTTAAATCTTAACTATTTAGATAGACACATATATATCTTAAATCCTAACTATTTATGAATGAAAGATTTGAATATTATTTGTATTGGAGAGGGAAACTTACGGAAACATAGTGTAAGCTGTTAAGTTCTAATTTTTGTTCTGTAACCATTTTTCTTACCTTTAGAAGGTTTCCGTGCTCCTTGTCGAACCATAGACCCCTGCAGGGGAACTCCGGGTTGTACTCCAGCTTCAGGATCTCCTGGGGGTAGGAGAAGGAGGAGACGAGGAACTCCTTCGCCAGGTTGAACGCCAGGATATCAAACTCCGGGGAGATATACTCGCAGAGGGTGTAGTCCATGTCAAACCCATAAAACTGAATCTAAACCAATTATTTGTTTTACTTCAGATTTTGTTCCGACCATTTTAATTTCTATTCTTTTTTATGACTCTCTATTTTTCCCTCAGAATGATTATTATTTAACTTTATTTCATCCTTTTTTGTAATCCTGCATTTTCATTTTTACTTTGTTTTCTAGTTTTCTTTCATTCAACCTTTCATTTCTTTCCCTTTTTTGACTCATTTATCTTTTCATTTCTTTCTGTTTTTTGACTCATTTATCCTTTCATTTCTTTCTGTTTTTTTACTCATTTATCCTTCGTTTCTTTCTCTTTTCTAGTTCCACTTTTGCCTTTTATTTCTTCTTAAATGGACTGCGAAGGAAAATGAAACCTGAGAATCTCAGGCTTTAAACGATACATATAAACATCTATCTGATGTTTCTGTCTCGAGAAATTGATATAAACGGTGTCAAATTTATACGAAAATTCATAAAAATTCAATTTTGTATAAAAGTTGTAGTATTAAACAGATCATATTCAACAAATACGCAACCAATCTGAAAACGACTCTATCCCACAGGAGCCTGAGAATCTCATGTTTGCTCCTATAATAATTTTTTAACTTTTATTTTGCATTTTTAATAGATATAATTGATAATATCATTACATCGGTTTCATCCTATACCTCCTTTAATTTTTACTTTACAGCCCCTTTAAAGTTCATTTTTATCGACTTTGCAATCTTTTTTATCCTTAACAAAGTTGGAAAAAGATCCAAAAACTATAATTTTAACACGATCGTTTTTATGATATATTTTCTCTCATCGAGTAAAAATTTGGCAGAGTGTGAAGAAAGAAAATTTTTAGGATGAACAATCTTAAAAACATTTTCAATTTTTACACTATCCCAAATGTTGATCTTTTAAATATATATTAAAAAAGTCTTGCATTCTGTAATAATCTATTATTTTCTGTCAAACTTTCTTCCATTTATTCTTAAATGGATTTTTCTTTTCATTTTTCAACTCTCCTTCCATTATTATTTGATCATTCTTTCTCTATTTTATTTTCATTTTTGAGAAATAAAAAATACCTTTTCCAGATGAATTCCTCGATTGTCAAAAATTTTCGATTGCTTTAGAATAGGAGACGACCTTAACAACAGAAACTTAATAATTTTTCAAAGGAATTGAGTTTCTGTCACAAATTCCAATTTTGTAATACCTAAATTTCAACAACCAGATGATGCATACCTTTCATATTTCAAACTTACATTGTTTGATCCACCAGAATTCATAGTTTGAAATATCTAGCATCTACGACATTTGGTTTTAAAGAAATTGGGATTTAAAAATCCGAGTTTGTGGCAAAGACTCAATTCCTTTAAAAATAATTTAGAGAAATTCTTCACCTGTCTGCTAAATCCTGAAGACTGTCATCGCTACCATAACCAATAGAACCTCCATCTTGAAAAGCCATATTTGAAAATTTTCTAAAAAACTATTAAACTTTGTAAATCTTACTAAGCTTTTTTTTGTCGCTGTTGAATATATGTATTGATATCCTTATCATTTTTGCGGGTGTCCCAAAAACAATTGGAGCTCAATGACAAAAATTTAAACTCGTCATTTCTGCGCGGCCTACATTTGTAGAAAGAATATTTTAACTTTAACATTTTTTTAACGGCACTTTTAAAAATGTTGTCGTATATTACAGTTTTTAGAACCATCTTTACTTTTTACATTAAAAAATACCATAAGAAAACACTTTTTGTTGCCTGATTAAATAAATAAATATTGTTATCAAGTTCTTAAACTGCATCTGTGACAGATCATTTATTTTCTGCGTGCCAAGCCAGAACAACTTGGAGATCTTCTTATAACACAATATTTGATTCTACAGATTTTCTACAGAATCAGTAATCGAACTTAATGAATTTGAGCTACTTCTCTGAACTAGCAATTCTGCTGGTTCAAATTTGAACCACCGATTCAAAGTTTAAGATTAAGGAAGGATTGGAATCGATGATTCAAATTCAATAAATTCTGTCTCTTTTTAAATCAATTTAACCCTTTGATCTTCAGAATGGATCCATTATCATAGAATTAATCCTTTAATCTACAGGATGGATCCATTATCATGAGACTAATCCATCAATCTACAGGATTGATCCATTATAATGAGATTAATCCATTAATCTACAGGATTTATCCATTATCATGAGATTAATTCATTAATTTACAGGATGGATTCATTGTTATGAGATTAATCCATTAATCTAAAGGATGGATCCATTATCATTAGATTAATCTATCAATCTACGGGATGGAGCCATTATCATGAGATTCATCCATCAATCTACAGGATGGATCCATTATCATGAGATTAATCCATTAATCTACAGGATGGATCCATTATCAAGAAATTAATCCATCAATCTACAGGATGGATCCATTATAATGAGATTAATCTATCAATCTACAGGATGGATCCATTATCATGAGATTAATCTATCAATCTACAGGATGGATCCATTATCATGAGACTAATCCATCCATCTACAGGATGGATCCATTATAATGAGATTAATCTATCAATCTACAGGATGGATCCATTATCATGAGATTAATCCTTCAATATATAGGATTGATCCATCATTATTAGATTAAGATTAAGAATGAAATTAAGAAATATGAGATGAATCCTTCAAGCTTATCCAGCACTGATACCTTGCATGTTGTACGACTGAAAGTCTGTCTTAAAATATCAAAATATAGTTTTATCCAAAAAATAGATAAAGATAATCTTATCTTATTAGAAGATCTTATAAAACTGTTTACGAAATCCTATTTATATCGTTGAAAGGAAAATCTTGTATATGTGGTTAGTTATGGGAAAATGCAAAATGATAAGTAAGACAATTTTCCTGCAGTATTTAAACTTTAAGCAAGTGTTGGGGTAATTTGAAAGAGGATGATCCATAATCAAATTATAAATCGATTATTACTATTTTTTACTGTTCAAAAAACATCTAATGAAACTTAAATGAAAATGTGTCTAAACCTTGTCAAATACATAAATCAAGATGTCTGGATCTCTGTGATAATACGAACACTCCCTTTAAAGGGAGAAGTTGCAAACTTTGAAAGTTGTTTAGGAGTTATTTTTCTCTCAGAATAATCTAGTTCTTAACACATACCACTAAAGTTTCAGTAGAAGAAAATATTTCCATTTAGTGTATGGCGCCGATTTAAGAATTTATCTCTAATTGGTTGATGAGATAGATAGAATATATCTAATATAAATATCCAAATATATCTGTTTTCCATGATTCCATCATGTTATCACTATTCAAGAGAACGCCGGGCAACTAAATGCAACTCTTCCCTGCATTTTTATAGAACTAACAACTAATGGACTTTGTATATTTAAGTACAAACTTAAATTTGTCTTTGTTTCCCGTTTGTCTAAGATAGTAAAATTTACAAGCAAAACTAAAACAAAGAGTTTCAATGATAAAACATTTAAAAAGAAAATAAATACTTCACACCTTGTTTTTACATACAGTGTTACTCACAAAGAATGTGAGATTAATGACCACCTGGAACTCTATAAATACCACAAACTGAGGGTTAAACTTGGATACAATTTCTCTTTAAAAAAATTAAAAGACATCCAGAAAAAAGATGGATAACTCTTAAAACTTTTTTAATGTCGTTAAATATTTCTTAATTTGTAATTGAATTATTTTTTAAAAAAATATTTAAAAATGAAAAAATGAAAACGACAATTTTTCCATAGATCTTTGACTTCCACGTTGCATGCCAGTAAAAAAATTGAGATCGCCTACAAATGATGCGATTGTAAAGACGACCTGAAACTCTTACAATAAGTCTTTTGCCTTAAATATAGTTTTATAATTGCACACGTTTACAATTGCAGGAAATCATAGATATAAGGAAGCTGACCGTACAAATTAAAGTTCTCTTTTAAGTCTAATATTTTATGGGTAACCCTGTTCTATATAGAAGTCACTTCATTGTGTAAATTCAACATTTTTTTTACACATTTTCAAATTAAATCTATTTCTAGCAACAGCTTATACCAATACTCCAATTCCAATTCCCAACACATCCTAATGCCCCCCTCCCCACTACCCCTCCCAACACATCCTATCGCCCACCCACTATTTCTCACAACATATCCTATCGCCCCCCAACTACCCCTCCCAACACATCCTATCGCCCCGCTCTACCCCTCCCAACACATCCTATCGCCCCCACCACTACCCCTCCCAACACATCCTATCGCCCCCCTCTACCCCTCCCAACACATCCTATCGCCCCCACCACTACCCCTCCCAACACATCCTATCGCCCCCCACTACCCCTCCTTTTGCCACAATAATTGTATAAAGCCCCTTCCCTCCTGTAACAATTTCTTATAATTTCTTCAGAAGTTTTGAATGGCTCTGAGCGAAGTCAAATTTGAAATAGTCGGTTTTATTTCGCTGTTCAGACAAAGTCTTAAAGGGACCAACAGACGTAATTCACATACATGCATTCACAACAGTACAAGCTTTGTCTGATCATGAATAAACTTGATATCCATGTTTTTCTGTTTGAAAATTTTCAATATATTCAATTGGAGTTTCTATATAAAAGTGATTTATGAATTTCTGTTGTAAAAACAGTTACCACATTTTAGAACAGATAAAGGGCACCATTGTAAATAATGCTTACCCCTTTATTTAAAATTACGCCTACAGTCCCTTTAAACCAAGTTATACGGTTAAACTAGGATTTTTAAGAATCAATGTTTAAATTGAAGTTATACAAATAGATCAACTTCAGTTCAGGTTCAAAAAATTATTTTTTATTTGTGAACTTTACTTTGTACTTTTTGATCAGCATCCTTGGTATTTATTAGACTTATATAACTATTTATGAGTGTGGTGGTCTAATTTCAGTTTTGATATAAGAGGGGGGACGGGAGGGGGGTGGGTGTAATTACATTCATAGTCAAATACCTTTGGTACTAGTTGTGTCTTAGAAATTGTATGAGATTTTGTAAAGCTATTTTAAAAATTATAAAAATTTATTCACAGATAATAATACACACACATATATCAATTGTTTAGTTTGAAATTAAAATTAAGAACACATCACAACACAGTATTCATGATTTAATAAAAGACGAAAACGTCATCAAGCAGTAGTTCTTTATTTTCCAGTTTACAATGTTGAAAATTATTTCCAATTGGTATTTGCTCCTGGTAACAACTACAGCAATTTTAGGGTATTCTACTTTACAATGTTTTCAAGGATAACAGGAATACAGCTTAGCGTTTTGTAATTACACACCCAGTCTTGGTTCTTGTACATTGTTTCTCAAAATCATTTGAATTTTAACGTAAACTTTGAACTAAAGATATTATTACAACTCAGTTCTATTAACACGTTACAATATAAAATTAAACTGGAAATTTTATAAGACATAAAATAGCAGTAGATAGTATAATTTAAGTCGCCTTGAACTTTTATTTTTTGATTTGATTTGATTTGATTTACTTGATTTCAATATTATTCCCGGTAATTTTATGATGTTTTTAAAACAACACTAACACCGTTTTATTTAAACACCCTGTATATTCTGTACATCTATCTTTTGTTCTTGAATTCTTAAATAAATATTTGTTTTTGATTAAAAGACCGCGATTCCTTTAAGCGTTCTTTTATATTGAATTATTTCAATTCCAACACGCATACAAGCATGGCATACATAACTTTTTATTTAGCATGACACAAAAAAAATACATTGCACATGAAATATTTTGATTAAAAGCGAATTTCTAGTTTTTTGCAAGATTTCGTTTTGGTCAAAACTTTCTGTGTCATTTTCCTTTATCCAACAATAATTTTTTTCTAGATCAATTTGGGTGCGTAATATCTTTTTATGTTTTAATCCTAAACTTTCAAAATCTTAAAACTTTAGATTTGCTTAATTCCACATTTAAAAGCTTCACATAAGATGTTCACACATCACACATTTTCTGGAACCTAGCTGATCAAAAACATTAAGATTATTAGATTTAACAGAAATTATAGTTTGAAAAAACTAAGGTCTACACCACACACCGGACTAACCAGAGTGAGCAGCATTCGGTTTCTTCTACTTTAAATCAAACGTGTTTTGGTCTTTAATTCAATAATCATTTGTTTTACAGATTTGTTTCTTTTATACATTTACAAAAAAGTATTTAAAAAAAGGCTAACAAATTATGTTTAATGGGTCAAATTGTGATCGAAAGTCACAGCTTTCTCGAATATTGACAACCGTTAAATCAACGTGACCACCAGGTTGCAAAGATATAGGAATTACTCAGAGTTTGTGGCAAAGATTCAATTTCTATGGCTTTTCTTCAAATTAACTTCCTTTCTTTTTTTCTTCATACAATCTGAACTCTTTTTTTTCTAGATCTTCTCTGACCCGGAAATGTGAAATAGGAACCTGAAGACGACATTTAATCACTGTATGTGTATTTGATGTTGTTGTAAATAAAGTAATCAGGTGATATGGGTCTCTAATCTCTTTACTATGCAATGCACAAAATCAAATAGTTTTACCAGTATAGCTTGAAAATCAACTGATTAGATGATACTTACAATGCACAAATGCTTTATTTTATATTTAAAATTGTAACTTGAGTCTAAAAGTCATCTTCCTATTCCATAGACCTATGGGTACCATTGAACGTACCCTTTACTCTTAAAATCAACCCTAATAGATAAATTTTCTTCACTTTTATCACGCCGTTGCCGCATGCTATCTGACCCTGTTTAATCCATGATAAAGTAACAGATTTCGGGTTGCCATGTCCCCACCTGCGGTGGGGTATTTCAGGTGGTTAGGTTT
This sequence comes from Eurytemora carolleeae, assembly GCF_000591075.1. Taxonomy (NCBI): domain Eukaryota; kingdom Metazoa; phylum Arthropoda; class Copepoda; order Calanoida; family Temoridae; genus Eurytemora; species Eurytemora carolleeae. Next base: position 357,334 of record NW_019396063.1, on the reverse strand, counting down.
TTTTGTCATGATACCCCACGTAATATGCATTTGTCTTGTGTTTCGTGGTGAGAACTGAGAATGGACAAAATGAATATATTCTGATAATCTTTTCATTTACAAACATTGTGTCAATTCTGTCAATAGCATGCATTGATTTATAATGATTTCAATTTATGATTACTTTTCTCGTTCATATATTTATCCTTGAATGGGAACCTTTCAACGATCCGTTGAATAGATCCGGTAAACCCGCAATATATTTAGATGTCGTCTTTGTTACAGTGTGATATTTCGGAAGAAAAATATATATATTATAGCGGTTTCGGGATAATCTAAATATATAATTAGATTCTATCAGCCATATAGAAAAGATTTAGGGGCATCTTGTTTTAATTAAGAGCTTTTAATGAAATAGCGGGTTTTCGGTCGAAATTCTTAACTAAAACATAACGTTTATCAACTTAGACTTTTTTCAAAAAAAAGCGGCCAAGCCTTATTTGACATAAACTAGGCTTTTGGGGCGCTTCGCGCCCATCTTCTATTTCAACTTTTAATTGTGGCTTTATCTATGAACATCTTCTCTTTGTACAGTATAAAACAAAAACAAAAAAGTTTGCGGATTTCATAATATTTTTTCGCGCATTTTCAAATTTTACAAAAATAAAAAACTATTAAACACAAATTTTTTAAATTTTGATCATTCATAAACCTTCCCTGGGGTCACGTGAGGTCCCAAACAAAATTTGGGCCCGATCGGTTCGGCCGTTTTGACGTTTATTGGATACAAACAGACAAACAAACACCAACCAAGACAGACAACAGATAAGCTAACTCTAAATATAGATAAGAGGTTTATGGAATAAACTTATATTGGCTAAGCCCCCATAATACCCAACTGTGCCCCCCCCTCCCCCTCTCTCCATTTCTTTCATTAATGTTAAGACCCAAGCCTATATATAGGGTTAAGAAGTACAAAGAGGTTGAATTACCATAAATATCTCTTAATCTTAAAGAATACCTATTTGATGGATGTTAAAACTGCATGTAGAGGTACAGGATGTTTAACAGACGGAGCCTTATAGGTCGTCTTTAATTGATACATTCTACAGACTGAGGAATTAAGGTCGTAAATTACGATTATAGCTATATTTTCCTTTCAAAAGTTGACTTACTGAACTTAAGGTAAGAACATTTCCGTGGTTCTCCCGAGTTCCCCAATAAAAATTTGAGGAAAATCGATCAAGGGGTTCATGAGTTATGATCGGACATCCCAACAAACAAACAAACAGAGATTACAACTTTATATACATAGAATAACTTAAATCACTGACCTTTCTGTGAATTCCTCCTTCTATGGTCAAGTGTCTGGATACTTACATCAGTCTGTGATATACACACTCTATGATTGAGTGGCTTAGAAATTTAATTTGTCGTTGAATTATTCTCTCCATGATTAAACGTCTAGACGTCTTTATTAACATCAATTATTCTCAAACAAGGATATGTAATAGAGTAATAAAATTCTAGTGTATTTAAACTAATTATTTAAACCTTGCTGACCATCAATATTCCAAAGAAGTAGGAATTATCCCGTAAAATATACAGAACTAGTTCTATGGTTGATAGGGGCGTATACATAATTGAAATGGATAGTCTAGGGAACATACTGTATTAATGTACTCTACTGCATATAATTTGTGAACATTTACATTATTTGTACACTTTGAACTCCCCTTCAAACTGAAAGGGACTGTAAAAATTCATACCGAGAGATTTTCTAAATTCCCCTCTAATATATATTCTATTCTCTATGGCTCTGAACCGTTTACTAAATTGCCTTCTGCCGTATTTTGCGTAATTTGTTAAAATTATTATGTATTTCGCGAAGAGCTTTCGCGAAGATGGAAGACGATGATGAAGTCGTCAATAAATTAGTTAATTGGAAATCTCTATAGTCCGCGGTTCGCGAAAATCAGAGAACTCTAGATACACATACAGAGCGTCCCAATCATGTTGGATTCTCCAAGCTCACCAAATTACGCACATAATACTCGAAACACCTAGTATGCATGCAGGGGCGTACGAGGGATTTTGTTTAGGGGGGGGCACAATTTGCGCGCATAAGCGCGCAATCCGGCCCCCCCCTCGTACGCCCCTGTATGCATGCAAATTTTTATTTTAGCCTTATATATATTTTTAAAATGATTCATTCTTTTTAAAATTTCTAATTAATCCCTCAAAACGCAATTTAAAGCTATGAACAATCTAATATGGTGTGGGGACACTCTGCACATATGTATGTGCATCTACAGATGTCAGGGTGTCCTAATAAACATGGGAATTCAGTGACGAATTCGATATCGTCTTTTTAAATAATTCTTAGATTTAGTATAGTGATACCTACTGAGAAAGCGTAATCTGTAAGATTTTCGTCTGCTTTGTTTACAAATTGTTTGTTTATGTTTTGACTGCATACGGTTGTACTTAGTAAAACAAGAAAATTACAGTATACAAACAGAATAAACTTGTCCATCATCACTGTCCATTTTGCATAGACATTATAGACACATCTTTACAGTCTTTTACCCTGTTCATAAAATAAACTCTAGCATACATAATAATATTATGGTTTTATAAATTAGGTATTAATTCATAACAAAGACGATATCGAATTCGTCACTGAATTCCCATGTTTATTGGGACACCCTGTATTTAAAATTTTTTTTAAGCTACGTTTTTTAAAAAGACGTGGTAATTCTCAACTGTTTCAACTGCGATTACTTTCCTAAACTGTATTTGTACTTAATCAGCAGGGTTAGTACACAAATACTTTCAAGGCAAAGAAAATTTACATTTTTAAATTAATATGATTGTTTTATGTCGAAAAGAAAATCTTTATTGTAACTACTGCCAGGGGCGTATTCAGGAATTTGTCAAGGGGGGCTTAAATTTTTTATCTTTCCAGGGGGGAGGGGGCTCAGCGCCCGTTGGGGCCTGAAAACCCCCTGAAATCAATAGATTTCACTGGTCCAGGGGGACTTAGCCCCCATAGCCCCCCCTAATACTCCCCTGACTGCTACCAGTTTCATTTCAGTTGTACGCAGTACGCACTTTGTTTTTAGTCTCAATTGCTTCTTCCTCTTTAATCTATTTCTTAACTGAATTGAAATGTGCACAGAGTACGGGAAGTACGAAGCACAAATGTCAAATCAAAAATTAGATAATAACGCGAACTCTATCAGACACACTCTTTTGTCAGACAACTTCTTTTGGAAGTAAAAACGTCGATTATTTTCTTATCCAATTGCACAAATTCTTATTTCTTATCGAAAATAATTGTAAAATCAAGCATGTATTAATTTTAAAAATTCTAAAGTAAAGATGTTGGCCCTCCATCAAAAAAAACTAAAACCCTGGCATATTATTTACAACTACAGATAAAGAAAATAACAATTTAAAAAATGTACAGACCAAAGAGCTATGTTATTAAATTAAATCATCATTAATGGTTGAGTGGTCTACCCAACCTCCCAACAAAATGTGTTTGATGTACAGACACAGAATGTTCTCAATAATCTTTGAACCCCTTAGCTTGTGTTTTTTAACCTGCACAGTGCACAGAGAACACACAAATTTTAACCATTTTAATCCATTCAACAGCAAGGCACTATATAATCTTATGCCCCCCTCTCCCCCCACAAATAATTCGTTGCCTCTGAATTTGTTGTTTTAATCTCCTCCCACTGCAGTACACATATTTGAAGCATCAGATTTGCGGTTCTAATATACAGGGTGTCCCACATCAAAATAGACCGCGTGAATGGGTCTAAATTACGATTTGGGGGACAAATCAGAAAATTTAAGAAGAATGAATCATTTTGAAAAATTTAATAAGGCTAATAGAATTTTTTTTTGCAGAAAATGCTAGATTTTTCGAGTATTATGTGCGTATGTAAGTGTTAAAGATTAGAGATAATCTAATATGATATGGGACGCTCTGTATTTCTTGGTTCTGCACAGTATTTACAGGATCTAAATATTTTGAATCATTATCATTTTCATTATCATTGCATAATTATCATTTACAATGTTATTATTATTATTCATAACTCATGAAACCCTTGACCGGTTTGCCTCAAATTTTGATATAGGGAACTCTGTTGAACCGTGGTAAGTTGGTAAACTTTCATTAAGAAAGTTTAGTTTCAAGTCAAAGACGGGTTCCCGGGTTAGTTCTTAATATAAAATAAAAAAAGGAATTGAGTTTTTGCAACAAACACTGATTTTCGGATCCCAATATCTTTGCAACCCAACGTTGTAGCCCTTAGATATGTCAAACCAGGAATTTTGTTAGGTCAAATAATCAAAGTTTGAAATATCAAATGTTTACGCCGTCCGGTTGCTAAGATATAGGGATTAGCTAAGAAAATCTGAGATTGTGCCAAAGACTCAATTCCTTTGCATTGATGCTGCAACATGTACTCCGGTTCAAAAATGTCCTTGGGTAGAATTTTATAGCCTTTAAATGACCCCCACTAACCCCCTCCATCGTATATAAAAAGGTCGCCCTGCCCCATCGGCGCGGCACGGCCACGGGGTAACGTAGACAACGCTTAAAAAAGGATTTTTATCTGGAACCATTTCGTATTTTTTAACATGGGGTTTATATAATCTATCTCACATGTTTAAAAAGTACATGTTCTGTAAATTTGTACAATTTGGTCAGATTGAAGAACTTCTTAATCTTTAAAAACCTAAAACCATTAATCTCCAAAACCTAAAAATTTTAGAAATATTGTGGTTGTTTGTGGACGTATGTTAAAAAAACAAGTTATTTTTCCAGCATGCTCCCTTTTTTTACTTTCATATTTTCTGTTTACATTTTAGGGGAAAAATAGCTATCTATCTCTCAGATCATTTAATATTGATGTGTACGCCGGCTAAATACCTAGTTATTATATATGATCTAAATATATGCCAAAATCGAAGTTTAAAACAAACCCCTGCAGACTCTGCATTATGCTTACTCTATGAGGTAACCACCAAAAAAGTTCTCTAAAAAAAGTTTTCGGAAATAAAGTCCTAAATTTTGGGACTAAAAAAGTCCTGTGGAAAAAAGTCCTTGAAATAAAAAGTCTTTATTTTCTAGGAATTTCTGGTTCCTCCAGTTATATTTTGTCCTCGGACTTCAGAAAATTGGGACTTCTTTTCGGCGGGATTAGAGTTATTAGCATAGCCTCAATTTTTTTGGGGGACTTTTCCCATTAACCCTAAAAAACAATAATTTTGTAAGCCGCCAATGCCGTCCATTCAAAAAGGGAAGCTATACTAATTTTTTCTTTTTTACTACAATTTATAAAATGTATTATGTTTATGCGTGATACGTTTTACATTTACTAAGTAGATTAAGATATATAATATATACAGACAGGCCATATAAGGAAAACATTAAAATATAAGTTATGATGAAAATAATAGGCAAGGTGGGTGTGAAAATGTTTCAATTTAGAATTTAGATGCTGCAGCAGGATATATTTTCTTCATTCTCACATTCTGAACATGTATACCTAAACTCTCTTATACGTTTCTTCATGGATTAATAAATACAATTTATGATTTTGACTTCATTTGCAAGCATTCCGTAAAACTTTTTATAACTATTACTATCATCATTTTCATTATTTATTATTATTATTATTATTATTATTATTATTATTATTATTATTATTATTATTATTATTATTATTATTATTATTATTATTATTATTATTATTATTATTATTATTATTATTATTATTATTATTAGTCATAGATCTGTTAAATTATTTCTTTATGTCAGCATTGTTTAGGGTTAGGTTATATTCCATGCGTTACAATTATGGTAAACGATTGCTTCAGGAAAGTTAGAGGGAAAATATGAGCTCACTTATATAAATATAAATAAACGTTAAAAAATTTTAAATGTGGGCTTAAGAAGTCACCCTTTTTCTCTCTTTTTTTTCTATAAAATGCCATAAATATTACTTACTTTAAAGTAGTACACTTTAGGTAAATGTGCATACTTTACATACAAACAAAAGAGGATCCTAACTCATTAACTAATTATCTAATAATTTTTAGAATAAGTTTAGTTTTCAAGTAGCAGGGAAACTTCTATTCAAATCTGACTTATATATTTAAAATACATTTTCCCTTTTTTCTCGTTTATACTTTTGTTGGTGGGCGCAGTTTTAATGAAAAAGCAGGAGAAGTAGGTTTAAAGATTTTTGACCAAAACGGGATGAAATAAAAATCGAAAACATATAGCCTTAGTTAGTCCATGGTGGGATAAGGTATTAACCAATAGCAAAGAAATGTAATGTAAAGATAGTTATTTCAGAGTTGTACGCATTTTTTGTACTGCAGTGTACTGTCACTGAACTGTAAAGTAAACACAAGACGGATGTCACAGCCTAAGATGGGATCGATCTTTCACATAAAAAATCAATGAAATATTCTGGTCATAGGAAAATATTATGTGAATTATCAAAATTAAATGCTTTTATCCTCCTCGGATACTAGAGAAACACTGATGCATCTATTCTTGTTTACAAACACAGCCCAGAGAGAACTGGTTTCAATATGTACTTTGAGAATACGCAAAAGCAATTAACTTTCTTTGCCTTATTACCTTGACCTATAGCCTCCATTTGTGTTAGAACTCTCTTTATGACTAAGAAGTATATATCTATAAATATATATATAAGAAGAATATATCTTATTTGCGGTTCTAATATACAGGGTGTCCCACATCATTAATACGAAATTAAAATTGTTGAAATTATTTGTCCCTAATTTAATGCTTATTTACATAAAAAACTTAATGAATTAGACCACAACGAGCAATTAGTATGAATCATTTCCTTTTCAATTAAAATAAAAATATGAAACCTTTATATATTTGATTTCTCATCTTATGTACGGTTCATGTCAAAACAAATTCTCTGAATTAACATTAAAAAAAAATTTAACATTCTCATATTTGAAAATCATGAATTCATTGTCTCCACCTGGTCCCTTGCTGCTTTATTAGAACAATTCCTTTACAGTATAGATAGTAATAAAGGTATAATAATAAATATTTTTTTTTTAAATAAAAGATACAAAGAAACAGCAATAAACAGAACATTGTAACATTGTGATAAAAGTATTTTTTACGGTCTTATTCTGGTTTTATCGGAACAATTTGGTCATAAAATGATTCGAACAAATATTTAAAGATGTTAACTTATCATTGTGAGGAAATATTTATCTTTGATATTAAAATATTTAGCATAAATGTAAAGGGGATGTACGCTAAAATCATGTTGTAAAATTGTCACCAGCTGATCTACAACTATTATTTTTGACTTAGTTATCATGTTCGCGACGCCTTCTTTTAACATCGACATTGTTTACCATTTCTTATTCTTAAATATTTACCTCAGGTATTCAATAAAAAGAATTTTTAAAATAATTATAATGCAAAAAGTAGTTTTAATATTGGACACCCAGGTTGGCCCGCCAACTTTATGATGGTTTCATGATAATATTTTCCTCCGTTTTAGGCGTTTTATAACTTTTTAAAAGTTTTAAAACTAATTATAATTCATCTCCCCCTGCCCAGTTAGTCTAAGCCGTAAACTAAACATAACTAGGCTGTAAAGTTGTGGCGAAGGGTTGAAATTTAGTAAATTTAGCAGAGATTTTTTATCCTAATATGTCTATAAATAGGCCATCAGGGCGCTTCGCGCAAATCTTTTAATTATTGCTCAATCTTTCAGCATTTTCTTTTCGATCAAACAAAAATGTGAGATCCCACACAAAATTTGGGCCCGATAGGGTCAACCGTTTTGACGTTTATAGGTTACAAACTAACAGACAAACAGAAAAACAAAGTATTTATATAGAATAGAGATGGACCAGAGAGAATATTTATAAGAATCCCTGTATACAGATTACAGACACATTGTCTCCATTATAAGAAACGGTTTATTCTGATTCCTCGATATCTGGTGATGGTCATACTTTAGTTAATGGAGGTATTAAACATTTATATTATTCGAAAAAAGGGTCTGTTATAGACGTAATTTCAATTGACAATCCATTTAAAATGTGCATGATATACCCGTTATATTTTCATCTAAATTAAATCTTTTTGATCGTGATTTCTCTTCAAACGTTTATTGTGCAGTTTTGCTGCAGATCAATTTAGGAAATGTTGAACATTTTAACAGATTGACAGCAGGGATATCCAATTCAGAGGATTAAGAAGAAAATCAAAAGTGTCCACGGTGGATAGAGAGATTCAGTAATCGGGTTTAAGGGTATTAAATTCTAAAGTTTTCAGCTCTGAACTGAAAACTTTAGAATTGAATACCCTTAGTCCCAATCGCTTAATCTGAATATCCACTCTGGACACTTTTGATTTCTACTAATCCGCTTTTCCCCCCTCAATTATATATCCTTCTGGTTTCTAACCATTGCGAGTTCTGTTATTAAATTGCGCGCAAATGCTCAAATTTCCCGTCTTCTGATTGGCTGTTTGGAATCTGCATACACCTCTCTTATTGGTTGAATTTTATAAACTTTCCGAGATAAAAACTAAAGATTGAAATAATCTTAAGATTATCAAATGAAAGGAGATCAAGAATTGATCTCGATATCCACAATTCTAAAGTTTTTAGCTCTGGTTCATCGTTCTTGAGTATTATTTGATGGGCATCTGTTACGTAAATATCCCTAATCAGTTCTCTAAAAATGTCTGCAGGTATTTTGAGAGATCTTATTCCAAGTTTATACAGTAAAGACTGGATAACTGTTGCCCTAGGTTTTATACTTACGTTGCCAAGTTANTATAACAAATTTTTGAAATTTTACTGTAATAAGTTTATGCAAATGGTTTTTGCAATTACAGTATCATGAATATAATTAAAAAAAATGAAACGGTGGCAAATCTTGAAAATAAACAGAATAAGCTTCATGGTTTTCATGGAATTTATTCCAAGAAATATATTCAAGGCGCAAATACGTCAAAGAAATCTGTCAAAGGAATATGATCAAGGAATATTTCCAAGGAAAATGTTCTAGGAATATGTCCAAGAAATACGTCCAAGGAAAATATCCAATGAATATTCCAATGAAAATGTCCAAGAAATATGTCCAAGAAATAGGTTCAAGGAATATGTTCAAGGAATATGTTCAAGGAATAGTCCAAGGTATATGTCCTAGGAATATGTCTAAGGAATAGTCCAAGGAATATGTCCAGGGAATATGTGCAATGAATAGTCCAAGGAATATGTACAAGGAATATGACTAAGGAATATGCCCAAGGAATATGTCCAAGGAATATGTCCAAGGAATAGTTCAAGGAATATGTACAAGGAATATGGTCAAGGAATATGCCCAAGGAATATTCCCAAGGAATATGTCCACGGAATATGTCCAAGGAATAGTCCAAGGAATATGTACAAGGAATATGTCCAAGGGATATTCCCAAGGAATATGTCCAAGGAATATGGTCAAGGAATATGTCCAAGGTATATGTCTAAAGAATATCTACAAGAAATATGTCCAAGGAATATCTTCAAGGCACATGTTCAAGGAATATATCTAAGGAACATGTTCAAGAAATATGTTCATAGAACTTGTTCAAGAGATATGTCCAAGGAATATGTCCAAGGAATATGTCCTAGAAATATGTCCAAGGAATATGACCAAGATTTATGTCCAAGAAATATGTCCTAGGAATATGTCCCAGGAATATGTCCAAGGAATATGTCCAAGGAATATGTCTAAGGGTATATGTTCAAGGAATATGTCCAAGGAAGTCATTTGGAAAGTAAGTTGTAATTGAAAGATGTATGAAATGATCATAAACATAAACATATTCTACCTTGAGGTTACTGGAGGGTTTGATTTGTTTCAAATTTGAATAAAAAGATTGAGAAGAAGTATTTACCTTGATAGGTTTATCCTCCTACTAAATACCCTGCAGTCCTGAAACCTGACTTTGTCTGCATCTTAATTCATTTCTTACACTACTGATTATACAGATAAGACAAGAGAGCAAGACAATTCTTGATAATTTCGATCTTATAAAGAGACTTATGCCTAAATTCAAGTGACCCTGTATGAAAAGAATCCCAACGGTACCCTTAAAAGATTTGTCTGATCAAGTATAAAAATAAATCCATGTGTTTGTTGCTGTTTATTTTAATTAGGGGTTTCTCTGCAAAGGAATTGAGTTTTTGTCACAAACTCAGATTTTCTAAACCCAATATCTCTGCAACTGGATAGAGTAAAACTATGATATTTCAAACTCAAATTATTTGATCTACCAGTATTTATAGTTTGAAATATCTAAGGTCTACAACATTGGGTTGCAAAGTTTTAACGATAGAAAAATTTTAGTTTGTGGCAAAGACTCAATTCCTTTGACGTTTAGATCGAGTCAGGAAAACGATGATATCTTCCACATTTTTGATCAGATAAAGGTTTCAAGGGTACTGTTGTGAATTGGGCTTGCATGGGTGGGGGTTCCCTGAAAATTACTTTTCCAGTTCATTTTAGCTAAAGGAATTGAGTTTTTGCAACAAACTCTGATTTTCTAATACCTTTATCTTTCCAATCCGATGTTTTAGACCTTGATATTTTAAATTATGAATTCTATTAGTTCAAATAATCTTAGTTTGAAATATCAAAGGTTTACATCATCAGATTGGAAAGATATAGGGATTGGAAAATTTCTGTATGAGGAAAAAACTCAATTCCTTTATTTATCGCTTACCATGAATAATTTCACTCATTTGGTTATGAACCAGCTCACTGATTCAAAAACCAAAATAGAGATTGTTCTCTAATAAGATTATAAAAAACCTCTTATAAACACAAACACGATTCTATCTGCGTAATTTCTATTTTCTTATCAATCTAAGTGTCAGATCTTTTTAGCAACCAAATTATTAATTAACTCCTTGTAACAACTTTATATTAATTTAACCGTAAAAATTTGGATAGAGGAAAATTTGGAAAAAGGGGGGATTCTAACCGTATCCTTCACTCCGTAAGAATAAATTAAAATAAATAATAGAATAACCAACAACTCCCCCCTTTCTTTAAAGCCCAGGTAAAGGGGTTGAACAATTCATGATTCATGATTTGTAATTCGGATTATTTTCAGGTTTTACATATGAAATTTTGCACCTTGGTTTATAGTTTTCCCTTCTTAAAAAAACAGACTGCAGTTATAGTTAAAACCTTTAAATATCTAAATAGTTTAAATGTTTAAATATATTATTTAAGTTTTTTTTTCTACGATTTTCATCCATCTTTGCTCTGTGTATAATCAAGAGCATCCCTCCACCCATCCTGATTCTATCTCTCCTCCCATTCTGATTCTATCTCTCCACCCATCCTGATTCTATCTCTCCCCCCATCCTGATTCTATCCCTCCGCCCATCCTGATTCTATCTCTCCTCCCATCCTGATTCTATCCCTCCGCCCATCCTGATTCTATCCCTCCACCCATCCTGATTCTATCTCTCCTCTCTTCCTGATTTTATTCCTCCACCCATCCTGAATCTATCTCTCCACCCATCCTGATTCTATCTCTCCCCCCATCCTGATTCTATACCTCCACACATCCTGATTCTATCTCTCCACCCATCCTGATTCCATACCTCCATCCATCCTGAATTTATCTCTACACCCATCCTGATTCTATACCTCCACCCATCCTGATTCTATCTCTACACCCATCCTGATTCTATCCCTCCACCCATCCTGATTCTATCTCTTCCCCCCATCCTGATTCTATCTCTCCCCCCATCCTGATTCTATTCCTCCACCCATCCTGATTCTATCTCTCTCCCCATCCTGATTCTATCCCTCCGCCCATCCTGATTCTATCTCTCCTCCCATCCTGATTCTATCTCTACACCCATCATGATTCTATCTCTCCACCCATCCTGATTCTATCCCTCCTCCCATCCTGATTCTATCCCTCCCCCCATCCTGATTCTATCCCTCCACCCATCCTGATTCTATCCCTCCTCCCATCCTGATTATATCCCTCCTCCCATCCTGATTCTATCTCTCCTCCCATCCTGATTCTATCCCTCCATCCATCCTGATTCTATCCCTCCCCCCATCCTGATTCTATCTCTCCTCCCATCCATGATTCTATCCCTCCGCCCATCCTGATTCTATCCCTCCACCCATCCTGATTCTATCTCTCCTCCCATCCTGATTCTATTCCTCCATCCATCCTGATTTTATCTCTCCACCCATCCTGATTCTATCTCTCCATCCATCCTGATTCTATCCCTCCTTCCATCCTGATTCTATCTCTCCGCCTATCTTGAATCTATCTCTCCGCCCATCCTAATTCTATTCCTCCGCCCATCCTGATTCAATCTCTTTGCCTATTCTGATTCTATCTCTTTGACTATTCTTATTCTATCTCTTTGCCTATTCTGATTCTATCTCTTTGCCTATTCTGATTCTATCTCTTTGCCTATTCTGATTCTATCTCGTTGCCTATTCTGATTTTATCTCTTTGCCTATTATTCTGATTCTATCTGTTTGCCTATTCTAATTCTATCTCTTTGCCTATTCTGATTCTATCTCTTTGCCTATTCTGATTCTATCTCTTTGCCTATTCTGATTCTATCTCTTTGCCTATTCTAATTCTATCTCTCCCCCCATCCTGATTCTATCCCTCCATCCATCCTGATTCTATCTCTCTGCCCATCCTGATTCTATCTCTTCCATTTTTTTTATGCCCAACGTTCCTAATTTATCGTCTAATAAAACTAAGTTTGTTTAATAATTTATTACTGTTTTCAAAACTGCAAGCTGTGCATCTTAAAACTTTTGTGCAAGGGGGTACGTTTAGACATTTTCTTAAAGGGGGTAAAATTTAAATTGCAAAAATTTTAAAAACAAAATTCCTCATTTCTTATTTCATAGTTAAAAAAATGGCTCTTTCCTAGGGGTTCTTTAATTAAACCCGTTTTTTCGAGATTTTAGGATGAGATTATTATGTTATGACCAATTTCAATTTCAATTAGCTGTTAATGACCAATTCTGAAAACTCACGGGAACATTTTTTTGTCGTCCTTTTCCTTAAAACCTCGTACTGCGTCTGCACTATTCTATTTATGCATAAAGAATTAAAAATTAAAGAATTGTGTTGTTTACACGGATTATATAGATGAGACTTGAGAGACAACTTATACGTTCTTTTCTTTACTTCAGTTTTACACTTTTTTCTTTACAAAACTATATTTAAGACTGAAACTATATCTAATCTAGATCTTTTTAGAAACAGGTTAAAGGGACTGTAAAGGAAAATGAAAGGGGGTATAGGATGAAACCTGAGTGAGAATCTCAGGCGTTGAATGATATATTTAGACTTCTATCTGATGTTCCTGTCTCGAGAAATTGATATAAAACTGTGTCAAATTTATACGAAAATTCATATATATGCAATTTTGTATAAAAATTGTAGTATTAAACTGATCACACTCAACAAATACGAAACCAATCTGAAAACGATTACATTCCACAGGAGCCTGAGAATCTTAGGTTTGCTCCGAATTATGATTTTTTAATTTTGATTTTGCATTTTGAATACATATAATTGATAATACTATAGTCCGTATTACGTCACCAGAACAAAATTATTATTACAGGAGCAAACCTGAGATTCTCAGGTTTCATCCTATAACCCCTTTAATTTTTCCTTTACAGTCTCTTTAAGGACGTCATTTAAGTCTCGTCCTTTGTGTGTAACCCTGTACAATTAATGTAAATTTGTCAATTGAAGATTTAACTCCGAGAATTGCTTAAAAATCATTAAAATTGTTGGACTTCGTGGATTAATTTTTTGCGTTTTTTTTCTAATGCTGAAAGAACATGAATAGTGATTACTCGCTACAATCTCAAAAGGAACTGAGTTTTTGCCACAAATTCTGATTTTGTAATCCCTTTATCTTTGTGACCTTTTGTCGTAGACCTTTGGTAGTTCAAACTATGTACATTTTTTTTGATAAAATAATTTAAATTTGAAATATCAAAGGTTTACACAACCGGACATAGACATAGCAATTGTGCATTGTAAATAGACCCATTTCACTTAAATAGTGCTTTGCTTTAAGTTACTAGTAAAAATATTTGCTTTGTAACAACATCAAGACGCTTAAGCATTGCTAAAATGTCGTCTTTCTATTCCATTGATTTCTGATTATTACTGTATATATTTACTACTTAATGTAGTACAGTTTTGATATTTTTAGTTATACATTGGATCAAACAATCAATAAAATGGAAAAAACATATTTCTTCAATTTTCGGAAACATTTTGCATACATAAGAATTAGAATTAGAATTAGAATTAGAATAAAGTCAGATTCTAAATTTGGAAAAAAAATAAAGGAGCTAGAAAAGTAAGGTTAGTGGGAAATAAGATTGTAATTATATTAAAACTAAGATGAATACAGTAGTTCTTCATATACAGGAAATATCTAGGGGCCAACTCTGTGATCTTTTATCCTCAATGTTTTAGATAATTATAACCGCAAACATTGCAGTTTCAGTTTTGTAATTAAAGAAAAGTTCAGCAAATTTTTCTCCTTTCATCAATCAGAATGCAAGCTGTTGAATGTAAACATGCCTAGTGTAAGAAAGGTTTATTATTTCATAAATCTTAATTTATGCAATTCATGACAATACTGTTTTCTTACCCCTTAGCACACGGTAACTGTCAGGATTAATAAAATAATAATTGGTAATAATATTTTGCAACAGAGTTTTTTTAAAGTGTTCACATAGATCCAGACTGCCATGAAAAATTTCATCAATTTTCAAGACAGGGTCTACTTAAATATTGGCAACACTTTGATTTTTCCTCTCTTATTCACTAACTACGTTATTGTAGCCTTAGATATGAACGTTTTAAAACTAAAAAGCATTAGCTTTTAAGCAGTAACTGAGAAATTTATCATCGTTTTTCGCGAGAGCTTGTAGCTTTTGGATAGATGTGATTGCATTGTTACAAGGCCTAGCCTGGCTTATCCCTAAACCATCCACTGTTCAAAGAACCACTATCGTTGTGTTTGATATATCAAAAATTACCAAAGGCCGTTCGATTTATTAAAAACTTTGTTCATTTCTCATATATCTTTGATAGTATCTAAGAACACTTTTAGACTCATGAACATAATGATAGGAGAGCTAAAAGGTTTTTATGAGGGCATCCGGAATGACTTTTAAGGGTTACTCACATAGGATAAAACACAAAGGATAAAACACAAAGGATTCCCCGCTATCTTATACTTTCTTATATCTTTCCAACTAATCCCTAGAAGAAGAACATTAACTTGAAAATTTCTGCTTGCAGAAACAATGAAGGAAGTTGTCTGAAATAAACACTTTTGAAACTAGAAAACGACGAAATCTTTCGCATAATTGTTGACACAGGTTTAAGAGGCACTGTTGTGAATCTGGCATGATATTTTTTTTAAATAGAGGATCACTTGAAATTATATCGACAGTCTCTTTAAATGGATCTAATACTGAGTACTGTGCTGAGATTGAAACAACTGCTGAGAACAAGTTTCTTTTAATACATTCATTCTAGAAAATAAGATCCTTATGAAAAATTTGCAAACTCATTCCTAAAATGTGTACTTTGAAAACAGACATATCACCCTTTTTAATCCGGAAGAGCGACTTAAAAAAGTTTTGGATTAAATTAAATGTCTCTGCTTGACATTGAAGATATCTGAAGCTTGACATGACAGTGATAGAAAACATTCAGTTCCTTTCCTTCCTTCCTCTATAATACTTGATACACGTGATTTTATATAATATTATCCGTATTCACATATCTAGATATAAGACATTAGGTGGTTTATATAACTTCAGATATAGTGGCACACCAGATACAAGTTTGGTTCAGAGCTGGTAGGGTTCAGGTTCAGATATCCATGACTTCGGGGTCTGGTATGAATTGAAGGTTTAGATGACGGAGAAGAATGAAGGACGGGTTGAGATATATAGTTTACTCAGGGTATCCTAAACAACAGGAGCAGATTCCACCAGACCAAGGAGAGACAAAATATGAAACTGTTCCCTTTTCTGCTTTTTCTCATTAAACTCAGGAAACCAAGAGAGTGAAATTATTATTAAAAACAGTCATTAGTTTCAATTATTTTTAACTTTTAAAATTTGTATGAGCATAAATATAGTCGAATAGGCTTATCAGCTTCTCCTGTTCTTGACAAAATTGCATGGTATCATTTTTGTTTCTGTTATTTTTCGTTGTTAATTTAAAATTTTGGGCAAACAAACTGAGTTTAAGACGAATCTCTCTCTGAATCCATTTTTCTTTCTTGTTTATATATGTTTATTTGATACCCTCCCCCCCCCCCCCCCCCCTCCTAGATTCCCTTCTCTTCCCAGTTATTTTCAATTATAGAATTAAATAATTTTACAAAGGAGCTTATTTTGATATACTCTCGCTTAAAATTTATTCTTTCCAATTCATCCCATACTTTCAAACCTTTAATATTCTAAACTTGGACATTTTCTTCAGAAATGTTTTATCGTTTTACATAACAAAGGTCTACAACGTCTGGTTGCAAAGATAAAAAGATTAGAAAATTCGAGTTTCGATTTGTTAACAAATTAATAAATAATAATTTTGCAGCAGAATTGTGATGTGTCAGCCCCTCACGGTCGGAATAGGAAAATAATTCAACGTTAAATGATTTAAAAAAAAACTAAAGCATAAAACTACTAAAAATTTTAATCTTAAAAAAAAATATTTTTACCGACACATTTTCTCAACTAAAAGAATTTGGGGTTCATCTGAATATCAAATAACTGAGTCATAGCCGTTTGAACGATTTATGTTCATGAAAACCAAATAGATTATCAAGTACAATAGGTGGCAATAGAAAAATGGACCAATTATACATGACGTCACAAGTGACAAATATAACTAGAAAACAAATTATTTCACAGTAGGATAAGCACTCAGTCTAAAATTATCACTATTATTAATAATTTTGTTGGACACAAACACTGAGTTGACACTTGTGACGTAAGAATACAGCTGTACTGAGAGAGTACAAATTCTACGTTGCCAATTATTGAACTTGACAATCTATTTGATGAAAACAATTTAAGATCATAAAAACTCTTAATTTATGCATACTCTCTGAATAATGTATACATGACTCATGATAACTGCATATCTACAAATATTTCATAATTACAATTTATAAACCTAAATAATTATCTAAATCTACATTTCATTTCCAAAGCTTGGGAACATTTGGTTTGTTATTAAAGGGAGTGTTCGCGAAAAATGAAGAAGGTCATAGACTGACCGAATTGAATTCGCTACATTGGACATTTATAGGTTGTAATATCTAAATGGTTAATTTTAAATTTTGTTGAATAATTTACAATCTGAGTGAAATATTGCAACTCTGTGAATTTATTTGGACGCTACGCTCTTGAGTGTAAGACGTTTTTTCTTCATTTTATCCGAATAGATGAAACAGATAGAAGTAAAATTAGTAGCGATCAATCAGTCCATACCACCTTTAATTTTTAGCGAACACTCCTTTTAAGGACACTATATTTAAATTATGAAAAGCAGAAAATTAAAAACCAAACTATTACAACGATTATTGTGATTCCAATTGCCAGAAATAGAGATTTTGTTTTATAATTGTCTTATCATGATTACATAAGTGAATTATTCACAAGTCATTCAGCAACTCAACATTATATCTTTTCTATCATTGTCATTGCAAGATTTAAAAACTATTATAAATAGTTATAGTTAGATAATTATATAGGACAGATATATAGATAGATAGGCAGATATAGATAGGTATATAGGCGGAAAGGTAGATAAGTGGAAAGGTAGATAAATGGAAAGGTAGATAGGTGGAAAGGTTGGTAGATGGAAATATAGATAGTTGGAAAGGTTAGAAGATGGAAAGGTAGATAGATGGAAAGGTAGATAGGTGGAAAGGTAGATAGGTCGAAAGGTAGATAGGTGGAAAGGTAGATAGGTGGAAAGGTAGTTGAGTGGAAAGGTAGGTAGGTGGATAGGTGGATAGGTAGATAGGTCGAAAGGTTGATAGGTAGAAAGGTAGGTAGGTGTATAGGTAGATAGATGGAACGGTAGATAGGTGGAAAGGTAACTGGGTGGAAAGGTAGATAGGTGGAAAGGTAGATAGGTGGATAGGTAGATAGGTAGTTGAGTGGAAAGGTAGGTAGGTGGAAAGTAGGTGGGTGGAAAGGTAGGTAGGTGGATAGGTAGTTAGGTGTAAAGGTAAAGTAAGTGTAAGGCAGATAGACATATAGATAAAATATATGGATTGGTAAATAGTTAGATAAGTAGATAGGCAGATAGGTATATAGATAAAATATATGGATTGGTAAATAAGTAGATAAGTAGATAGGCAAATAGGTATATAGATAAAATATATGGATTGGTAAATAGATAGATAAGTAGATAGGCAGATAGGTATATAGATAAAATATATGGATTGGTAAATAAGTAGATAAGTAGATAGGCAAATAGGTATATAGATATAATATATGGATTGGTAAGTAGGTAGATAAGTAGATAGGCAGATAGTTATATAAATAAAATATATGGAATGGTAAATAGGTTGTTACGCGAGCCATGCTGCGTGAAGAAAGTCTGTTTGTCGCCCCTGCGTATTTCTGAGTTTCTCCTGAAGATCTGTACGGAATGTATTGTGAAGAAACTGGTTTAGGAACTGTTTACAGTCCGACTGCGCAGACGCAAGATTTCTAGCGGAGTTATAGTTATATTTATATTCAGTATATGTTTATTCGTTTTGCAAGTATTTTCCGTGTTCAGAATTCTGGGATCACCGTGGTAATTATTTTATATTTATTGGTTGATTCTAGTATGATTGATGATTATGTATTCGTTTATTGGTTCCTAACCACAGTTTTTTAATGCCTGAGTGGATTATTTGTTATATTTGTATGATTTTCACTCAAAGCTTTTTCTGTGGGTTTATTAAACTTGTTTAGATTGAAGGCTCAGAGAAATAAACGTTCGGAACCTTACTGTCTTCCTTTTTATTATGAAGAGCGTTGAGAGAAGGGAGTCTTACGATCCAATCCTGAGAAATACCACACGGTACATATATTAGGTCTTTAGGGAAATCGCTAAGTAGCGAAACATAGGTATATATAAGTAGATAGGCAAATAGATAAGATATATGGATTGGTAAATAGGTAAATAAATAGATAGCAGATAGGTATATAGATAAGATATATGGATTGGTAAATAGGTAGATAAGTTAGATAGGCAGATAGGTATATAGATATAATATATGGATTGGTAAATAGGTAGATAAGTAGATAGGCAGACAGGTATATAGATAAAATAGAATTTGTAAATAGGTAGATAAGTAGATAGGCAGATACGTATATAGATAAAATATATGGATTGGTAAATATGTAGATAAGTAGATAGGCAGATAGGTAAATAGATAAAATACATGGATTGGTAAATAGGTAGATAAGTAGATAGGCAGATAGGTATATAGATAAGATATATAAATTGGTAAGTAGGTAGATAAGTAGATAGGCAGATAGGTATATAGATATAATATATGGATTGGTAAATAGGTATATAAGTAGATAGGTAGATAGATATATAGATATAATATATGGATTGGTAAGTAGGTAGATAAGTAGATAGAAATTAGCATCATTATGAAGGATAAAGTGTAAACGGTAGAGTTGTGCAAAATATACTTATACAGGGAACTTGTCAGAAATTGGTTTGAGTTTTATTGAGGAAAAGATTAAGAAAAAGAATTTAAAATTAAAAACAACAAGTTTAAAAACTACTGCATACAAAATGGGTATTTTTCCCCCACGACCAGATGTTTTGGAATAGAATAAAAAGGTACTTTTTTTTTGCAAAACTTTAAAAACTATAATGGACACATATATAAGTTTTAACCCCCCCCCCCTCCCCCTTCTTGGGTAATCTTGCTGAGAGATAGGAGAAGGGGGGTGGGGTGTATTGGGACATGAAGCGCGAAAAGGGTTCAGGACGCTTTCAGAGAAATTAAGATTTTCAGCAAAATTAAGTAAAAGTTTAGATCTTAATCTTCATTGAACTGTCTGAAATCAACTATTTATAACATTATTATTTTGGTTCGCAGTGTTATGAAGTTTTTAAGCAGAAATTTTCTCATTATCGAGAAAGGTTCGAGCCTTTTAAGATTAAATTTTGTGCAGATCTTAAGTCGTCGTGCCAAAATAATAGTGTTATAGGTAATTTTAAGAAACTATTGTGTACTTTATCATTCTTACTCACTTCATGGTGAATTCTATTATGAACGTGCTATAAAGTAATAATCGTACTATAAAGTTAAATTAGCTGTACATTATAGCACGTGTGCTATAAAGTTTTGACTGGTTCCCGGATTTTCTTCTAAAATTATAATATCACGCGATAAAAAAGAAAATTCACATATAAATAATACCCATCAACAACGGTAAGTTTCTTACTGCCAAACATGAACCTTACTTTAAGGCGCAACTAGTTGTAATCTACGGGGNATAAATGGTAAAGTAAAACTAAAGCTATCTGATTAATGAAGTGTGAAGTGTTAACTATTATCAAATAGGATGGAGATAATCCAACCCAACGACTAGGGGTCAACAACTTTTAAACTTTTAACTTTCAGTGGTTTCGTTCCCTTTAAGCACTGTATTCTATATAGACAAGCTCTTCGCTCATAGCCTCATATATAGGTTAGCTTTAGGTGACCAAACGGTGGAACCAAATTGACTGAATTTTTTAAGGAAACCATTTATTTCAAAATTCAAAATTTTGTTTACAATGTGTTTAAAATTCCACGGGCAAGGCCGGGCACTTCAGCTAGTAACTTATAAAGAAGTTTTTGCCACAAACTCCAATTTTCTAATCCTTATACTTTTGCAACCTGATGGTGTAAACCTTTGATATTTCAAACTTAGACTAAATGTGATTTCAAACTACTATTTATTTGATTTTACACCATTTATAGTTAATAATATCAAAGGTCTACCGCTACAACATCGGGTTGCAAAGATATGGGGATTAGAAACTCAGAGTTTGTGGCAAAATCTCAATTCTTTTGAAGATTATGTCCCAGCAATTGTTGAAGTAATTATTACAAAAGTATGTTTTCGACATTATTGGAAATAAGCCAGTTGATTCCCCCTACTCTCACCTGGTAAGAACCCGCCATTCCAGTCATCTTAATCAAATTTTATTATACTTATAAAGATATCAACATGTATTATGTAAATGCACCACAACCAATAAAATACGATTTATGAAAAAACTGTTTTTTTCCTTAAGGTTTTGTGGTTTTAGTTTTTGTGTGAAACCAAACATTAGTTAGTTGTTGTCTGCGTAAAGTTTACGCTTTTTAATTTTTGATGTTATTTCCTGATATTAGAGCACAACACATGATGATAAAATAATCAAAACTTTAATGATTAATATTAATATATTATATATATTAAAATTAATATATTGATGCGTTTGCTTCATCTTTTTACAATGTGTTTAAGTGTTCGTAAAACACGACATTAATGATTGGTTAGAGCTGGAAATAATTTCAGGTTTGAGGTAATTAGGTATATTTATTTCAAGATGATTTTCTAGTTTTAACAGTTAAATCTTGTCATGATTCTTGATTGGGGATCAGAAAGTTAAATGGACTATATAAGAGAAATTTTAAGTTTTCCTCCATGCAAAGATGGCAATGCCCGATTCACAACGGTACGCTTGAAACCTAAATCAGAATAAAAATGTGGAAGATAATATCGTTTTCCTGACTTGAGAAAAGTGTTTCTGATCATTTTTCGAATTGCAATTCTTAAAAGTAAGAAATGCTCCGGTCACTTTTACAGAAAATCCGCAAATGAAAAGAAACACTTAAAATAAACTAAAACATGGATACCTAATTCATAATTGATCAGACAAAGCTTTTATCGGCATCGTTGTGAATTGGGTATTGTCATCTTTGCATTGAGGGTCACTTGAAATTACGCTTTTAGTCCCTTTTGGGACGGCCCAGAGAGAAAAAAAAAGATGAATGGCCGAGCAGAAAAAAAAGTATTTAAAGGGAGTGACCGGCTGTGTAAGGTAGTTGAACTGAGTACGCAGTGTTGTGGAAAACTTCTTTCGGATTCATTTGAGACATACTAAACTTTTTAAAGATCTCTAAATCCTTTGTTTGAGCGCAAATTCGTCTCCTACTTTGGGGTTGGATCCGTTTTCAGAATTAGTTCTTTTTAAACTATTAAATACGACGACATAAAATGTAAAAAGTTCTTCTATTAACTACAGGTTGAAAAAATAAAAATTAACTGTTATAATTAAAATAAATATTTTATTTTAAATTTATTTTTAGTCATGGGGGGAGATGTGATATAAGACTGGCACAAACGTAAAACTGTAAGAAGAAACCCTAAGCTAGACTTAGCAAATATGACCAAAGACAGATCGATGTGTCGAACACTCTGTTAGAAAAGGGTTTAGCAATAAATTGGCGGGTTTTCCGTCCCTTTATCCTTCCTATATGTCAACAGTAGCAAATTCAAACAAAATCAGACACCTTGTTAAACCAATGCCATAAACTGTTGTAATGATAAATTATCCATCGTTATTTTTCGTATAAAGCAACAACTTTTTCCCCGTAAGACAGAGCGGCATGTTTGAGGACTGGAGGGCGGGGACGGGAAGTGTGTCAAATTAAAATGTGTGCACTGGATGTGGGGGGGTGGGGTTTATATCTTTACTAAACCTTGAGATGAGTTAATACCCCTTTATACCTGGAAATAAACGCTTTGTAGCTGAGTTTAAGTGAATCCGAGATATAAATATAAATATATTCAGACAACATACAAACCGTGCTCAATTCTCAATTGAATCGTGGACTATATATTCTTACATTCAGACGTATCAGACATCATCAGTGCACAGACATTAGACATATCAGACATTTCCACTGCATAGACATTAGACATACAGACATAATCTCTGCGTAGACATTAGACATACAGAAAATCATCTCTGCATAGACATTAGACATTCAGACATAATCACAACATAGACATTAAACATACAGACATAATCTCTGCAGAGACATTATACATAAAGACACCATTACTGCGTAGACATTAGACATACAGACATAATCACAACATAGAAATTAGACATACAGACATAATCTCTGCAGAGCCATTATAGACATACATTCATTGTAACTGAATGGACAATCGATATAACGACATCATCACTACATGAAGACATTATATGTGTTTGCTGATATCGTCACTACATAGACATTAGACACACAGACATCATCATTACATAGACATTAGACACACAGACATCATCACTACATAGACATTAGACATACAGACATCATCTCTGCAGAGACATTATACATACAGACACCATTACTGCGTAGACATTAGACATACAGATATAATCACAACATAGACATTAGACATACAGACATAATCTCTGCAGAGACATTATACATACAGACACCATTACTGCATAGACATTAGACATACAGACATCATCTCTGCATAGACATTAGAACTAAAGACATCATCATTACATAGGCATTAGACATACATACATCATCTCTGCATAGACATTAGACATCCAGACATAATTTATGCATAGCATATAGGCATCATCGCTGAATAGACATACAGAGTACAGACATCATTACTGTATAGACATTAAACATATCAGAAATCGTCTCTGTATAGACATTAAACATATCCGAAATCGTCTCTGTATAGACATTAAACATATCAGAAATCGTCCATGCACAGACCTAGTTTCAAAACCTTCATTTAAATGGATTTTTAAAAGAAATTTGTGGAATTTCATGAAGACAAACTAGTTAAATATATATAGTAGGTTAAATGAACATATCTAAGTTTGTTTATTGTTCGTATATCTAGCTTTATTGGCATTCATGCTTCCAGAAGTGTGCAGTGTTAACAAAATTAATGCAGCGTTGTTGCAAAACATTCGCTTTTTAAAGAGACTGTCAACGAAATTTTACGTTTAATAATTAGTTCAATAATTTTATTAGGAGCAATATTGAGGCCTTTTCCGGCTCATAACCTGAGCCGACCAAATCTAGGCTTTGTGAATTAATGATGGCACTTTTTTTAAAAAAGATTACTTGGAATTACGTTGACAATATCTTTGAACTTAAAAATATCCTCCAAACATCTAGAAGTATACTTTAAAATCAAAAAGTTGATTTATGGACATTTTTGGTTTCTGATTTTTATATTTGAGGCCGTAAATGCCATGATTTTATAAAAAATGTTGAATATTTACAGGCGGAGTATTTAACACCCCTCTCATGCCAGATTCTTCTGTTTATGCCTTCGATCTAGGTAATAATAATGAACTAAATACTCTCAAGAAGATGCACCAACAATTCAACTGAAACACTAAACAGGATGCATCAAAATGCAGCCTAAAAATGACCATATTCGGGATTCTTTACTTTAAAGAAGGTTCCAATAAAATGATAAAATGAACACAGGTCACTTAAAAACATTAAAAGTTGATCAATACAAAAAGAAACATTAATTCTGAACAAGTTAATTTCTTGAGGACATATAATGCTAAAAAATGCAAAGCCCTGTAAAAATTACTTGAAACTCTATCCAGAAGCCGAATTTAAAGAATTTGAACCGCGTCACTAAACAGTAAATTACCGGTTCCAATTGAGCGCCGGCTCAAAATTCGAACACTTATTAAAACTTCCAGCTGAACCGTGTCTTATGTTTAAACTGCGTCTAAAGACGAGGTTCATATTTTCTAAATTCAGCCTCAGATGTTCAAAATGTTAAAGTTTTTAGACACAAACTTGAACAAATCGATTGATCATATAAGAGTTCATGAACATGGGCATGGACACTTTTTTGGGACATCCCAGGCCGGGGTTATCAAGTTTTATGTACACAGCACGTTTTCTGCAGTTCACCATTTAATAATACCACGTCAACGTGTTATAATTTTAACAACCTGATATAAATATTTCTAAGTGCACTTGCTCGCTAAACTCTGTTAACCTTGTTTCTATATTTGCATATTGCAATTGCATCCTGCAGTTAGGGCAGGGAACGTTCAAATCTTTCGTTTTCAATTCGCTCGTTGGATAATAAATGAAACAGTTAGTCGTTTTAGGGGGAGTGTTCGCGAAAAATTAAAGGGGTATAGGCGGATTGAATTCGATATTGATCACTACTGATTTTACTTTTATCTAAATTGCGTGTACAAGGAGAAAGAGTTTAAACACATTTTATACTGAAGAGCGTAGGATCCAAACAAATTTACAGAGTATTTCCACTCAGATTGTAAATCGTTCAACCATTTTCTCCTTATTATAGGCGCAACAGATAAAAGTAGAATTAGTAGCCATCGATATCAAATTCAATTCGATATCAGCCTATATATACTCCCTTTCATTTTTTGAGAATACTACCTTTAAGATTATAACTTTTTTCAGTTTGTGATGAAATTGTAGTTCCCTATCCAATTCTATTTGTGCGCCGTTAACGGAAGATTTGCCAAATCTGCCTTAACCGTTAACGGTTTCTCAGTTCGTTAAAGAAAGTTGTACCTCTTTCCGTTTTGGGGGTTGAATTAAAAAAATACTCAAGTCAACATTAGAACCCATCTTCACATATTTTCATTCATGCAATTTGAACCATTAAAATTAACGATGTTTGCCTTTACTTAAAAAGTATTATTCTTCTAAAACGGTTCATTTCGTTCGTTAACGGTATTAAATTAACGTTTTTGCCGTTCGTATAATGAGACGGTTTACACAGCCCTAACTGTAGGATGGGTTGTAAACTCTTGCTTTAAACATTCATTTGAAGTAAAGTGGGATTAGACGGAATATGAATGATTTTATAGATTTAAATGTTAAAATAATAGGACAAAAATCATATTGACTGAAATGCATTTACTTCATGCAAAGAGATGTGTAAGAAATGGAAATAAAATCATTCTTTTTAAACATATACAGGGTTACCCACAAAAAATGAGACTTAAAGGACAAACTAAAAACCTTTCAATAGAACTATTCCAATGTTTAATTATTAATCACATGTTTAGGGCTGGGCAAAGTTCCGTTAACGAAACTAAGGTTTTCGAAAATTTACGGAAGAGTCCGTTAACGAACGGCAAAAGCTGTTAATTTTTTAAAAGTTAACGAAACGGATTAGCCATTTTTGAAGAAAAAAATTAAAGGTTAAAAACGTTAACTGAAATAGTAAAAAGCAAAAAACTGTAAATTTCGTTATTTTCTGATTAAAATTGCTTGAAACTTTTTTATAAGTTTAAAAATTTAACGCGTTTTGATGTTTTTAAATGTCGTCTTCTGTGTTTATAAACCGTTAACAATTTTTTTCGCCGTTAACGTCGTTAATACTGTAATATAACCGTTAATGAATTTTGTTTGCCCCTAACGCCGTTAATACTGTAATATATCGTTAGCAGCTATTATATAATTGATGATATTAATAGTTAACACTGTACTTTATGCGTCTATAACCAAAAAGAATAGATTAGTATAGAGAGGAATTAACTCTTTTATGTGTTTACAATATACTTTTATTTTCTTAGAGGGACTGTAAAGTGTAAGGTTAATATTTAAGTATTTAAAGAGTCATTTCAAAACACTTCAAACCTTGATCTGAGGAAGGATATACCATCGACCTTACATTAGACAAAGGTTTATTAAGCTGGTATGATTGTGAATTGGAAGTGCCATTTTTAGAAGTAGAAAATCAATCACTTGAAATTACTTCTGCAGTCCCTTTAAGTTATCTAAATTTCAGATTATCAGAACAGAGACTACAACGACCAGCAGTATTACCCTAGTTACGACTACTATCATGACTACGATCACAGTGAATCCCGACATTCTGGTCAAAGATACGAAGACGACTCATGGCAACGTGGGCTCAATATATTCTGCAGTGGTGCATACTGCGCATATCAGCTACACAGCGGGAGAGAGGTGTTAATGCAGTGAAGAGAACGTTTAATTAAGCATTAAATTAGCGTTATGTTATTGTTATTGTTTTGTTTAATAAAATGAGAGGTTGTTGCGCATTTCTTTGTTTTGATACTAATGCCTATTCAGATTTAAAAAAAAAAACAATTATCTGCATAGTAGTTAATTATCTTAATGACAAAAACTTTGCTCACTAGTTGATTATAATCGATTATGATTTATATATAATCTTATTTGACCTTAACTTGGAAATACTGAAGTTAAATGAAAGGGGTAACAGTATTAAAAGAAAAAATGGATATTCAACTTGAAGCTTCAATGAAACCAATCCTACCCTACACAAGAATTTTATCTTCAATCTGTGTTCATTTTAGGAATTAAAAACTACTGAGCTGTTTTAATGCGTCATAGGTGAATGTAAAAAAACTGTTCCTAATTTTTCGTTTAGTGCAAAGTAAGTTTGAAAAGTTAAAGTTTGCTTCAATCTTATAAAGAAACCCATGCAGTTAACAAGAAAAAACAGTTAATCATCAAAATGTTTATATAAAAAAAGGAAATTTTGCCAAATTAATAACAGACAGTATTTTAATTACTTTTTGGCAGTGCTGTATTTCTATTTGATATTTCTGTAAAGCAGGTCGGTTAACATCGATCAAGTCACAAGGAGAATGTCAAATTTACTCGACATTAATGGTTCAACTTTGTTACCGAAATAATACTATTTCAAGAATAAGTATGATAAAAGATAATTTATCTGAGCTGAAAACTTTAGAATGTGATATCCTTAATCCCGATCTGTTAATTAATCAGGAGATTAAATTCATGAGGTTTACAAGCAATATTTAATCTGGAGATTAAGAAAAAGAGTGGATTAAGCATTAATCCTGATATCCACCATTCTAAAGTTTTCAGCTCCAGCCACATATTAAACATTTTAAACATTTTTGTTCATCACTGTAGATCTTCATTAAGAGGAGTTCTGATCGAAAACATGAAAGATCTTTCGTGCAATCTATTTTAGTTTGAAGTGAAGTATATTACAAAAGTATTTCGCGATTAACAATCAAATTGTTCAGGGTTAACATGTTAATCATAGTTTTTGAGGTTAATAGTTAACTAAAATAAATAAAACCATCCTGATGCTTATCAGTTGTTTATGTAGAATATTTGTTCAAGTTCTTGCAGTTACAGTGTGTCCCATATTGGATTGTTTAATCGTGAATTCCGGGGCTAATAAGAAAATTTACAAAGATTGAATCATTCAAAATATTGTAAAAGCATATTATAAAAATCTGCATGCAGAAAATACTAGGTATTTCGAGTATAAAATGCGTATTTTGGCGTTAAAACTAAGAAATAATCTAAAATGATCTGGGACGCCCTGTAATTTACAATTATTATAGAGTATATTAGCCTTGTTTACAGTTAATTACTCTGCAAGGGTTGAAGCGTATATTTGGCCTGTATTTGCCCTCAAGGTTCTCAAACTGCTTGGTGCTCATAAACTCTTAGGTTTATTTTATCTCCAACAATACAATTACAAATTCATGATAAATAAACATTATTTTTTAGTTATTAAAATAAATTAAAACAAATATGCCCACGCTTCAGGTCACCTGACGGATTAAAAAAAATAAGGATATGTAAGAAGAAGGGATGAGAGAGAACAGAGGAGAGAGGATGGAGGAAGAAGGTGTGAGAAGGGATGGAGAAGTGAGGAAGAATTAAGAGGAGGGTGAAGAGAGGAAGGAGAATAGAGGAGGGAGGAGGGGGAGCGCCATAGAGAATAGAATATGTATTAGAGAGGAATTAAAAGAATCTCTCGGTATGAATTTTTTCAGTCCCTTTCAGCCTGAAAGGGAGTTCAAAGTGTACAAATCATATAATGTTCACAAATTATATGCAGTAGAGTACATTAATACAGTATGTTCCTAGACTATCCATTTCAATTTCAAATTTTTTAAACTGTTAAATAAACTTTGTAATGAATTAGGTGAATAAAAACATCATTTGATTTATAGTTATAACGGAAAATCATCGTTTGTAAAGTGGAAGGCATAGAGTCTATGTGAAATGATCATTGGTCAATTATGAAACCATAATTTCATAATTTGGTTTTCTTTTAACAATAATTTTAGATTTTCTATATAATGATATTCCAGGGCCCAACAGGTTATATAGCATAAATATGTGAAGTACACCTGAGCCCAAAACTTAAAACAGGGTATCCTTATGAAAACCAGTTTTGGAACCCGGGTTTCAGAAATGGGTTTACCCAGTTTTGTAGATATCGATATTTTTGTTTTGAAATATTATTTTATTTAATCCTTTATATCTTACCATTTTTATCAAATCTCTTAAATCAAAATCTACACAAATAATAAGACCCCAAAAAGGAAACTCGGAAGTTTCGTTCAACGATACTCTTTTAAATTTCAGGCTCAGCAGTATGGAAACAGTACAACAAAATGGCCGTTTTACACTTTTTTCCAGTAAATTCCTCTCTATATATTCTATTCTCTATGGGGAGCGCCCAGCTAAAACTAATGATTTTAAGTAAACTACATGTAGAGTTAAAGACATTTCTTTAAATTTATCATTTTCTCAGCGATTGATTTATCGTTTATGTGTTGAAAATAAAAAATTATAGTTGTAGTTCTTTTCACGACTGTACAAAATGGATCAACCTGCAATACTAGGATATGATTGCTGAATATGGCTTAAAGGGACAGTAAAGGAAAAATGAAAGGGGGTATAGACTGAAAGCTAATCACTTTAGCTCTCGATCGCGACCCATGAAAGTTATATCTGATGTTCCTGTCTCAAGAAATTTATTTACAACTGTGTCAAATTTATACGAAAATTAATATATATACAATTTTGTATAAAAGTAGTGGGTTTAAATAGATCAAATTCAGCAAATATGCAACCAATCTGAAAACGATAATATCCCCGAGAAAGCTAATTATTACTTAGGTTTACTCCAATTCTAATTTTATATTTGTTATTTCTATTTTTAATAGATTTAATTCATAATATTATTTACACGTCCGAATTACTTCACCAGAAAACTCACCAATGACAGTGCAGTACAGTGGTCACGTGATACAGGCAGAGACACGTGATCAGTATACTGCTCTGCCATTGGTGAAAGTTCTGGTCACGTGATTTAAGTTTAAGATTTTCTAAATTTTACATATATGAATTTTCATATAATTTTAACACAGTTTTATATCAATTTCTCGAGACAGGAACATCAGAGAAAACTTTCATGGGTCGCGATCAAGAGCTAAAGAGATTAGCTTTTAACCTATACCCCCTTTCATTTTTCCTTTACTGTCCCTTTAAGCCAAGCTCAGTTTGCACGCTAATTTACTCCTGACCGTTTTCACGTTTGGTTCCATGTCTATACCTATCCAATAAAAGTAGAAATAAGGACGGGTGGACGGGGGTATAATGACGTATGTACCTAAACAGCTCAGGAATAGTTGTATTGTAAAGAATAAAACAATAATGATCGAAGGTAGAACAAAAGGGAAGAACTATTAAGAAGAACAAAGATGTTTTGAGTTATTAATATCTAAATAATTAAATGCTTAAAAAAATACAAGGTCACAAGGTCGTACCTGTAATGCATAAATTTAACCTTCTCCTTCTGTCTAATTTGAAATGTCTATGGAAATCAGTAAAAATAACTGTTGCCTGTCTCCAATGAAACTCTAGTTTCAAGCTTTCCAAATTCCTGACAGTGAGATGTAACAATTCCTAGCCTATTTCTATATATATTTATTGACCAATGACCGTAACTGGAACAAAAGGGCCGTTCAGCTGTTTTTGGCAACTAATCCTTAAAAACTAGTATATGGAAGGTGTATTGGTTCCTAGAACAATCTTAATAATGCGAGTACTTTTGCAATAATGCAAAAGGGATTAGTTTTGAGGCTACAGGCGCACGTTGCAAATTGCACTTTATTGCGCGCGTTGTTCATACATAAGGTTATTGTTATTATTATTGTTTAATAAAATTATATTCTTTACTCTGTAATTCCCCTTGGTTTTATTTCTGGTTGTTTATGGCACAACCAGATTTAAAACCACATAATACAATATGTTATTGATACAGCTTTTTTGTTTTGTTTTGTTTTGTTTTGCAAATTGGGAATACAGAAATTGGCGCGAAATTAAAGCACACTGGCAATGGGCGTTACCATTTTCACAGCTGTCACTTTATAAGAGAACAAAAAATCAGTCTATGATTTAAAAGTTCTTGTAAACCCGGAATTTTCCATGCATGTTCCAATGGGACCTCAAAATATTTCATTTGTTTCTTAACTAACATTTTACTAATATCCGAATTATTTACAGAACAATCATTTGCAATGGAAAATAAATTTCCGCCAAGAACTGCGTTAAGGTCATTTTTGCATAAATTAGAAAGTAATCTAATGCAAAGCTTAGAACTTGCTTCAATAGTCTCATAGAAAGACACACATCTACTAGCTAACATAGTTTTTACATGTAAACATTGTGAATTACTTTTACTGGGACACCCTGTACCTTAATTTAACAAAGTCCTTTGTACAGCATGATATAAGCTCTATAAGAATTCCAATATACTTTAAAAACGTATGTTTACTGCAAAGTGCAATTTAATCCCGGATAATTGGTTTAACCCTCGCCCTCAAACTAAAATGCTGCTAGCATAGAGAATAGAACTAAGAGATAAACGGAATTAGTTAAAACTTCGGATTTACCCTGACTGGACTGAGTTAAGCTCATTTCGCTAATTTAAATGTTTCCAGCTCTGATTTGGATAGATCCTGTTTCTGTTTGCACATTCTTTATAGCTTTAGCATTATGCATCATTTAGCTTTCATTACATCATTAGATCATTTAGTTTGCTTTTAACCCACATTGATCTAAAGGTTCCAAGGCTCTCGCAAAAAGCATTAAAATTTTGCCAATTTCTTCTTAGAAACTAAAACTAAAAAGTGATTTATAATTCTAAGATGTACATGTCTACTGTCTATGGCTACGAAAAAAGTAAACACGAGATAGTGACGTAAAATCAAAGTCTAAAGCGTTTTACGACACCTCAAAGTTGACCCAGTCTTGATTTCAGCTTTCAGCTCCTTAAGCACAGTACAAATTATGATTAGAAAATGTATGATGTAATTATTAATTGGTTCCAATAAAGACTTTTATGCAAATATTTTTTTTGTGTAAAATTGTTTAAGCATAGCTGGGAGGGGGGGGGGGCGGGTATAGAAAAAGAAATATGACAAGCTAAAGTAAGTTACACATAATATCTTTTTATGTTTTTAATCCTAACTCCGTTTTTTGAAGAGCTATTGAATTTCTAATATATAAACAGATAAGTTTTGTGTTATAATATATACTTGTTCTTAAAATCAAAACTATAAGAGAAGCTACGCGGTCACAAAGTCTCACGAGTAGTGTCGCATAAATTTAACCTTTTCCATGATATCTAGTTTGCAGGCGGAATCATGTTTATATGTAATATTTTAACTTAAAAAATAAACAATTGGTGCACGATTAAAATGGCCAAGAGGGGTCACTCTAAAGTAATATTTTTGCGGGATTTCTGACGATTTCCCGCACCGATACGAACATCTATATTACAGCTAAATAGTGACGATATAAAACCGATTAGAAATTCAACTCAAATGGATAAAATAAAAATAAACAGTAAACCAGAAAGACTCAAATTACGATCTACAACTCTTTAGATCATTAATTTGAAGGTTGAACTTTTTTTAATATAATAATAATAATATCTTTTAGATATATATTAATTGAGTTGGCAAAATAAGGTTAATGTAAATTTATATAAGACTGAATAATTCTGAAGTCGTCTCTGAAGAATCATGCTTTGTGGATAACCCTGTAGCTTTGTTTTAAAAGTAAAGGAACAAAATGGGTTAGCTGGAACCATGTCGGAACCATGTTGGTACCATGTTGGAACCATGTTGGAACCATGTTGGTACCATGTTGGAACCATGTTGGAACCATGTTTGAACCATGTTGGAGACATGTTGAAAACATGTTGGAACCATGTCGGAACCATGTTGGTACCATGTTGGAACCATGTTGGAACCATGTTGGAACCATGTTGGAACCATGTTGGAACCATGTTGGAACCATGTTGGAACCATGTTGGAACCATGTGTTGCTACCATGTTGGAACCATGTTGGAACCATGTTGGTACCATGTTGGAACCATGTTGGAACCATGTTGGAACCATGTTGGAACTTAAAAAGGAACAAACCCTTAGTGAACTTTCCTTCTTACAAGGAGTTAACCTTGGGAACACGCTTCAATAATTATACAAATTACTGGTCATCATTACGAATTAGGGTTGTTAAAACATTTTTTGAAAACGTACATTACGATAAAGTTTTCGATAAAAAAGATGAATACAACTATGATATTTCTGAGAAGAAAAATTGACAATACCATCATTAATAATTATTTAAAAAGTCTCTCCTAAAGTTTTACCTCTGTTTGCCTCTACCTGCACTGCCTGATGTCATGAAAATTATTTATTATTTTATTTTGTTGTTTCTTTTATTGTTTTACAAGATCAGGTTACAATCAAACCATCAAATAGTATTGTGATGAAAGATAAATGAATTCTAAATATTTAGCCTAAACTAAGTAAAATTGCAACCTAGTATTCAGAATTATAAAATGAATGAATCATTTAATCTGTTTGTTTAAGTTGTTAAATGAATGTAAAGAATGCAGGTTTTATTTTCAAGAATGAGATATGTTAAATTTTCTGAAACGTCACAAAAATAATAATTATGTCTGATTCACTTATATTTTAACCTTTAAAACACATTTTTTAAAAATTTAAATTATTCATAAACCTTCCTTGTGGTCACGTGATGTCCCACAAAAAATTGGGCCCGATCGGTTCAGTCGTTTTGACGTTTATTGAATACTAACAAACAGACAGACAAGCCAAATTTATAAATAGATGTAGAAAACATTTGTTAGATGTATAATATGCAGTGCATGGATGGGAAAGATGACTTATACTCAATTCTTGATTTTAAAATTAAAAGCCCAAAACTGTGCAGACCCCTTTCACTTAATAAATGATTTGATAAGTTACTTATAGTAAACTATCTGCTTTATAACAACATTTAGTGCACACTTAAGTTTTGCTTTAATGTCGGCTTCCTATTCCACAGTTTTATGATTCTCACTATTGAAAACAATTAATTAAAACTTTTAAAAACCAGGCTTTTGAGGGCGGTGGAGAACTTTATTAAGTCAAATATTTTTAGCAGAAACGTCTGTTAGAAAAAGAAAAAATATGCATCATCTTCATTAATAAGGTTGTTCTAGGTCCGACCCCCCCTCCGTCTCACCCTGTAAAACCCCCAAAAAAAGTCCCCCAGCTTGCTTCCTTGCTTCTTATCCATCCTGCAAGGAAAGTAAATAATAAAATGCAGGTAGACATTTTTTATTTTGCGTATATTGTGATGTATATTGTAATATATTGTAAACCAAATTTAATTCAGAAAAATAGACAATGCATGATCTATAAATTGTGTATTAACAATAAGATGCAAAACTATCTACCCCTTTATTCAGAAATATTCAACTGCTAAAAATAAATAAGAACACTTTTAATTTTAGTGTGTTTGGTCTAATCAAAACCAATATTCACGGTTACAGAAAATTGAACCAAAAAAAAGCAAAACCTAATTTTGCATGAACTGAATTTTAATATTAGAAAATTTTTTTAAATGTTGCAGATTTGTCTTATTAAGAAATCTACAAGATATGAACAATCTCTCATCGAGGATTTGGCTGGAAGATATCAACCCAAATAAGATATTTGGCCGGAAGATATCAACCCAAATCATATATTTGGCCGGAAGATATCAACCAAAATCAGTTATTTGGCCGGAAGATATCAATTAAAATCAGTTATTTGGCCGGAAGATATCAATTAAAATCAGTTATTTGGCCAAGTAAAAGCATGTAACAATCATACAAATTAAGTAGAAACCACTGCACTAAACAGTAAACAGGAACCGAATTAAATGAATTTGAGCTACGCCGCTGAACTACCAACTGCCGGTTAAAAGGAATTGATTTTTTACCACAAACTTAAATATTTTAATCCTTATAGCTTTAATACATTAACATGTAAATTTTTGATATTTCAAACTTAAATAATTTGATCTAACAGAAATCATAGTTTGAAATATCTATGGTAGACGACATTGGATAGAAAATCTAAGTTTGTGGCAAAGACCCAATTCTTTTGAACCACCGATTCAAAATTAAAGATTAAGGAAGGATGCAAATCGTTGATTCAAATTTGAATCGATGGTTGGCAGTTCTAATTCATTAAATTCGGTTCCAGAGCTAGATGTGTTCATTTTTATTCTTTTTGAATTTAATCGCGTTTCATGGTCTACAATTCAACAATCTTATAACTTAGTGAGTTGTCTTTAAATACAAAATATGCTCTAATTTAAAGGGATTATAAGCGTATTTAAATACAAAATATGCTCTAATTTAAAGGGATTATAAGCGTATTTAAAAGTGACTCTCCATGTACAGATGGCAATGCCTAATTCCCAATGCTACCCTTAAAAGTTTTGTATGATCAAGAATGAATTATCAGATTTCAGCTCAGCATTAAAAGTTTTATTATATCATAATTAATAATTTCTCTTCCGTATTTTTTCGCGTTTTTCGTATTTCTTGAATCGCAAAAATGGTCGCAATTTTCGAGAGCGAACGAAATGGAAAAATATGAGAAATTTTCTGCAAACATTTTTTCGCGAAAATGTGAAATTTTCCCATAACGATTTACCCCTTTTGCTGAAACCCCTATTCTCTAATAAAGTGACTGGAGAGTAATTTAAAATTAAGCTTTAAAACTGATAAAAAACAACGGAAAATCAAAAACTGTTTAATCAAGTTCAAATTGTGATGTAAGTCACAGCTTGCTGGGATAAGGACCAAACTTGAAAACCAGCGTGAATAAAGTTAGTCTTCCTGCGCAAAGAGAATAAGTTTATGTAAATTAAATGTTCCAAACTGCGAATAATTAAATTAAATGTACATTTTTGTCTCTTCGACTATTTAGAGTTTGATGATTGATTCATTTAACAAAATGTCCAATTTCGACCTAACCCTAATGACATGATTGACAATTCTATCCTGTTTAACTATGAAACTTCCTGTATCTATTTAAACCCAGCCTACAGCTCTTAACTCAGCAGAGTATAATGAAGCTCCTTCTCTCTTTCCTCCTTCTATCCGCCGTGATTAGCTGCTTCCAGGCAGCTCCCTCCCCCGGCGGAAGTAGTTTTGGCGGAATGTACCAACTTCGTCGAAACTCTGGCAATTCGATCTACGCATTCGACTTCGGGGAGGAGGACGCTGGCGTCGACGGTAAGGTTTTTTAAAGAGATTGTAGAGGTTAGTTTAAGTGACTCACCATATTTATTCAGTGGCCTTTCTTAGCCGTGTTTGGTCAAGAAAGACTCAGATATCTATTTTTTCTTTCAAAAATGTTTAATTTCAATTTTATAAAAGGGGTGTAGAAACAGTAGAGATTTTTTTCTAGAATTATACACTTTTTTAGCTAAACATTAGCAACAATATCGTCCACAATATATATCAGATGAAGGTTTAAGGGGTACAGTTGTGAATTAAACATGCCATAATCAATTAGAGAGTTAACACTTGAAAGTACAAAGACAATCCATTTAAGAACCATGCTTCACAAATAGAGTAAAATAGTGAAGAAAAGATTTTTTTATTTTTGAATTAGATTGCAAAATAGTTTAATGGGCCTCGGGTTGGATCTGCTCGGGGGAATTATACTGGAGGGATTTTAGAATTCTAGTTGCTTTGCTGAATATTCATTGCAGGGTTACGTTGCCAACTTATTTTTCTAGAGCATGAAGGGGGGGAGGGGGTAAAATTATTTTTATTCCTTGCAGTTCTATTTTATTAAGATATTTTAACATTTTAAATTTAAAAAGTTTAAATTTTTCAGTTTTTAATAGGAATGGGGAGTGGGGGGGGGATAACATGTGTAAGAGGAAGAAATAAAGGAACCCATTTATTACTGAATCTTTATTCGCTCCTTTCACAAAGGACACTACATGTAAATACATTGTGTATTGTATGCCTTGTGTTCTCTTTATGGAGAAAAATGTTGAATTTTAACCCATTCAGTTAATGAGGCAGTAAAAGGAACAGCCTAATTATTCCACATTTCTTGCAATTTTATTAAAATATGATTTTTATGCGCAAAGATTTATTGTTACGAATATTTTAATTTAAAAAAAGATTAAATGGACGATGTATTGTTGTCCTTGTTAACATTTATATTACAGATTGCAAAAACGTTAAGATCTCCTTAAAGTGCCAGTAAAACTGATATCGTAACTTTTGAATAAACAGAAATAATTTATATCGATGAATTTTACTTATTTAGTATTTCTCTGTTTCTGGAAAGTTGATCTCTAACATTTATAAAAACATCTTTTATTTGTCAAAAGTTTGAAAACTTAAAGAGTAAATACTCTGTAGTTTGTGTTTTTATATTAACAAATTTCATAAATTGATTTATTTTATTAGCGCGCTCAAAAGTTTCTACCACAGGATCAGTTACAGAAATGCATTTTGTGTTATTTAAAAAACCAGTTAAAATTCATGGAGATTATTTAGCAACAGTATTGCCATAACAGAGTAATTTCTTCAATTCTAAATAAATTTTCATTTTCTAATTTCAGATAAAGTTCCTGAGTCCCAGAGTATCCACGGATTCAGTAGCTACGACTACGGCGGGGGTTATTATGATACTGGATTCGACGACAAGGGTGGATTCGACTACTATAGATAAAGCACTCAACAACAACCCTAGGATTTCTACTGATAAATCTGTCGATTACTAGTAAATTTTGATTTTAGTGCACTGACGAAGATCAGATGTACAAAATGTCAAGCTTTACATAAATTCATTACTTTGTTACTTAAATTTGTTAAAGTTTAATAAATTGCTGTAGATTTAATCAACATGTTTATTATTTTCCCCTCAATTTTGAAATTTTAAGGGAAAACTTTGGGTTGATTGTATCAAGGGCTTCAACAAGTCCCGGCATCGTTTTGAGGTCCATTTTGAGGTCCGCCTAGAGGTCCATTTTGAGGTCCGTTTTGAGGTCCGTTTTGAGGTCCGTCTAGAGGTCCATTTTGAGGTCCATTTTGAGGTCCGTTTTGAGGTCCGTTTTGAAGTCCGTTTTGAGGTCAGTTTTGAGGTCCAATTAGAGGTCAGTGTTGAGGTCCATTTTGAGGTCCGTTTTGAGATCCATTTTGAGGTCCACTTTGAGGTTCATTTTGGGGTCCGTTTTGAGGTCCGTTTTTAAACATTCAATTGGTTGTTATGCTTTAAGGCGCTTTAAAGAATCAGAGATGCTGTGTACAAAGCATATAAGGTTTTCTATAAGTTAACTTTTATTGCATTAAGCAATTTATTTTCTCTAACCAAAGATATTAACTAAAACAATTTTTCAAAACGGTTTATGGAAACGATTTTATTAATTGTTTTGAAAAATCTTTGAGCAAAGTAAATTTTTTGCATGATGTGATAAATGGAAACTTCCCAGGTATTTAATTTTTTGATATTTGAAATTCTTTTAGTGCCTCTGAAAAGTCTAAATCTTGTTTAAAAACGGACCTTCCAAAACTATACCATCAGTACATACAAGAACTTACGAGAACACAAATTCGTAGCATAAAATCAACAATTATTCGTCTTCAGATAAGAAGGCCTTCGAAATAACAAAGATTTTGTTCGAATTACGAAGACTTAAGACTCAAAAATGTGTGATTAATCCATAAAATCTTATGTTCATAATTTCGAACTTAATGCTAGACATTTTGTAGTCTGTAGTTCGATATTACGAAGGAAATGTTAGTTTACAGTGTACTAGTGATGATAGTTTAACAATTTACTAATGATGATAGTTTAACAGTGTACATACATACTACATACTAGTGATGATAGTTTAACAGTGTACAAATTAGTGATGATACTTTAACAGTGTACTGGTGATGATAGTTTAACAATCTACAATTGATGATAGTTTAACATTGTACTAGTGATGAAAGTTTAACAGTGTACATACTAGAGATGATAGTTTAACAGTGTACATACTAGTGATGATACTTTAACAGTGTACTAGTGATGATAGTTAAACAGTGTACTAGTGATGATAGTTTAACAGTGTACGTACTAGTGATGATACTTTAACAGTGTACTAGTGATGATAGTTTAACAGTCTACAAGTGATGATAGTTTAACAGTGTACATACTAGTGATGATAGTTTAACAGTGTTCCAGTGATGAAAGTTTATCAGTGTACATACTAGTGATGATAGTTTAACAGTGCACTAGTGATGATAGTTTAACAGTGTACATACTAGTGATGATAGTTTAACAGTGTACATACTCTTGATGATAGTTTAACAGTGTACTAGTTTTGATAGTTTAATAGTTTACATGCTAGGGATGATAGTTTAATAGTGTACATACTAGTGATGGTAGTTTAACAATGTACGTACTATAGTGATGATAGTTTAACAGTGTACATACTACTGATGACAGTTTGACAGTGTACATACTAGTGATGATAGTTTAGCATCGTACATACTACTGATGACAGTTTGACAGTGTACATATACTAGTGTTGATAGTTTAATAGTGTACATACTAGTGTTGATAGTTTAATATGTCAATACACCTCCCATAAGATTTTTATCTCTTTTAATTAACGCATTAAATACTCCCAGTCCTTGTATCCTCATATCATCTAGAATCATATTGCATGCTGATGTTCATATAGTTTAACCGTATACTACCTTCACTTTAATATATAATCTATATATATAGGGAACAATGCATCACATTTTACTATTATTATGACTTGTAAATATCTACTAAACCTAAAATATTCAGATATATCTACTAGAAAATATTCAGATATATCTACTAGAAAATATTCAGACATATCTACTAGAAAGTATTCAAATATATCTATTAGAAAATATTCAGATATATCTACTAGAAAATATTCAGATATATCTACTAGAAAATATTCAGATATATCTACTAGAAAATATTCAGATATATCTACTAGAAAATATTTGCTCCAACGGTTTACATAACTGTACAGTGTGCAGTGTACATATTTATATAACTTATTGATACCCTAACTCCTTATTGACTATTGTAAAGCAGTTTAAGAGGCCAGGAACTGGAACTAGGTAGCTGAACTACTTGAACTACGTAGCTGAACTACTTGAACTCAAATTAAACCCTGAAGTGCATCATGCATGTGCAAAGTTCCATTGGTTAACATTCTTTTAATTTTCTTTAATTCCTAAATTAATAATTTTCTTTGAATGTATGTTCAACGTTCAAATTTTTTTTTGTAAAATGTGTTGTGCACTTCTTTATTTATCATGTGTTATGGGTGAAAACATATTCTATTGAAAGCATTTAGAATATTGTGTTCTTGTTCTACCAATTTTGTGAAGAAAAGGATGACGTTTTCTTCATAAGTTACTCCCAAACTTTTCGTACATGGGTTTTATTTTAAGGGTAAAACAAGCTCAAAGGATTGGAAGAGTTCAAATCTTCTTGAATGAAAAGTCTGGGTAAATTCCGTACATTAGGGTAACTTCTCATATATTGAATATATTATTATCGATTGATTCTAATGAAGTTAATAGACTGTAAGCGTAATTTAATGTATGACATGTGACCCTCCATGCAAAAATGGCAATGCCAGGGTTACAACGGAACCCTTAAAAGCTTTGTCTGATCAATTAGTATGAATTAGATTTTTTTCTCTAATTGTTTTCTTTCAGTTTTTAATGCAAACGTGACTTGCGAAGAATTGGAAAAGTTCTAAGAAATAAACAATTTTCGAGTCAGAAAAACGATTGTATCTTCCACATTTTTTATCAGAGTAATGTTTAAGGGTACTGTTGTAAATCGGCATTGTCATCTTTGCATGTAGGTTCAATTAAACTTTCGCTTACAGTCCCTTTAAGGGGTGATTTATCTCCAGAAATGTTAAAGACTGAGTAACGTTGAACTGCAGAGTAAAGGATATAACTATTTAATCATATATATTTAGAACCGGCTCACCCTCCTTCCTTTTAAACTAAACCCATTTGTGGTTGATTTATTGGGTGTGAAGTGTAATACAGTCAGCAGTTAATAGATTTTTTTAGCACACAGTCTATATATTAAAACAAGACATTCGTATGTATGTTCCCTATAGCCGGCCAAACGGCTGGACCGAATGGGCTGACATTTTTTGTCGACACTCATGGGTGTATTTTTCCCACGTGTATCGCTGGGCTCTTCAGCTAGCAAGCAATATTATACGAAGCCTGTAGATACAAATGTTTAACACCAATTACCGAATTTTGTTGCGCATTGCCTTGATTTTACCATATTTAAAGGGACTGTAGGTAGAATATATATGTATAGTGGGGTCGTCTTTTACATTTCTACTATCATTGTGACGTTCATCTTGATGGGGTTCGATCTTGTCTCCTCTCTCATCATCATCTTTATTATTCCCTCATCGTCCTCAACCTGGGTGAGTAGCAAACACCATTTAGAAAAAAATTGTTTGAAAATCAAAATTTCCCAACACGCAAATCAGTTTTGAGATTCAAAAAATTCATAGATGTGCTAAAGAGCTTAGAAATCACTCTGATTTTGCAGATTTTTTTTTCTCAAAGTTTTTCAGATTGGCAATTGCAACTCAATACAAGCAAAAATAATTGAAATTTAAAAAATGTAAAACTGGGAATTTCTTAAGGTGAACTTAATTTCCAGTGACTTACCATTTCTATTTCCAGTTCACAACGGTACCATCAGAGATAAGAGAGTTATAGAGATCGATTAACACCTGCAAATTGCGATATTCAACAGCATGTTCTTTTGTGTACAAGTACTGTACACGACCAATCAGGAGATATCTGTATTCAGGGATATTTAAGGATCCTTTGAATAGGAAATATACACAATCTTTAAAAGTAGACAATATTCATAAACGTTATGTTTTATGTTTAAAATTGGAGTATTTCTTGTAAAGTTGTAAAACTTAACCCCTGAATGCAACAAGTGCCGTAAGATGTCAGTCAAAAAACATTACATGGAACCGTAGCATGACGTGCCGGGACACTATAGGCCTGCTCTTCCTATCCAGGTAGAGTGTATGAGCAGTCTGTGTAGTCTGTGGTATCATTCAACTCGATCGGAGATGAACAACGAGGTTAAAAAGTATAGAGTGATGATGTACGCTAATCCTTCACCGAGAGCGTACTGCACATTTTTTCATTATAAGGAGATTCTGCAGCCTAACCTCGCCATAGTTTATCATAATTAGTAAACAGTTGTAAGTGTACAATACAGCTAACTGAGCACACAGGTACATCTTTTCAGCAAGAAAACTGGTCATTACGTTTTAAACAAACTTAATTGCTGAAAATATAAATTCCCATAAAAGTGACATATAAAAAAAGATAAGCTTTCAAACTTCAGGGTGCAAATATGTTGCTGGGCTAGACCAAGGAATATAAATTGACTAGGAATCGTCAACTCAGAAGTATTCAAATTGTGTACAGTGTACTCTCTAGGAGCAATGTAAACAAAATATGATTTTGGCTTTCAGGTCAATATCGAACATTTTGTGATGTCCGAGTCAAATTACTTAAACGGTTTTAATTAAAGTGATAGCAAAATCTGTTAATCTACCCCCCCCCCTCTCACCCCGCACAAATAATATTTTGCCCCAGAATTCTTTGTTTTTGATATCCTCCCGGCCACAGCATTTACAGAATTGATGTGGTGGTTCCTAGTCAATTTATATTCCTTGAGCTGTCGGATACACGTGTACGGCGTGGGCTATACACGAGGAAAATGGGTATTAATGTAAACATTCTATAGTGACCTTTTAACTAACCATTTATACAACCGATTTCCTTGGGTCTCATTATTACAAGTGTAGTGTACTCAACCATGTTACTTGTTCTATGTATTTTACAATAGGTTTGCCCTACTTAATCTTAACTCAGACATTAGTTACCCGCCCAGCCTTCCCCCTCTCTAATCCCCTAAATAAACTCCCTACACTACCCTAGTCCTACCCAAAATAAAATCTTTATCCTACCCTAGTCCTTCCCTCAAAAAACTCCCTATCCAACCCTAGTCCTGCCCACAAAAACTCTTTTTCCTACCCTAGTCCTACCCTCAACAAACTCCAAACCCTACCCTAGTCATACCCACAATAAACTTTATATCCTACCCTAGTCCTACCCTCAATAAGCTTCCTACCCTACCCTAGTCCTACCCTCAATAAACTACCTACCCTAGTCCTACACTCAATAAACTACCTACCCTAACCTAGTCCTACCCTAAATAAACTACCTACCCTAGTCCTACACTCAATAAACTACCTACCCTAGTCCTCCACTCAATAAAC
Organism: Eurytemora carolleeae; assembly: GCF_000591075.1. NCBI lineage: Eukaryota > Metazoa > Arthropoda > Copepoda > Calanoida > Temoridae > Eurytemora > Eurytemora carolleeae. Next base: position 313,616 of record NW_019396063.1, on the reverse strand, counting down.
TACCTACCCAATCCTAGTCCTACCCTCAATAAACTACCTACCCTGCCCTAGTCCTACCCTCAATAAACTGCCTACCCTATCCTAGTCCTACCCTCAACAAATTCCCTACCCTACCCTTGACTTATCCTCAATATACTCCCTTCCCTTCCCTAGTACTACTCTTAAGATACTTCCGACACTGCCCTAGTCCTACCCTCAATATACTCCCCAACCTGCCCTAATCCTAACCTCAATAAGCTCCCTACCCTGCCCTAGTCCTACCCTCAAAATAATCCCCACCCTGCCCTAGTCCTACCCTCAATAAACTCCCTACCCTGCCCTAGTCCTACCCTCAATATACTCCCCACCCTGCCCTAGTCCTACCCTCAATAAGCTCCCTACCCTGCCCTAGTTCTACCCTCAATAAGCCCCCTACCCTGCCCTAGTCCTACCCTCAATAAACTCCCTACCCTGCCCTAGTCCTACCCTCAATATACTCCCCACCCTGCCCTAGTCCTACCCTCAATATACTCCCCACCCTGCCCTAGTCCTACCCTCAATAAACTCCCCACCCTGCCCTAGTCCTACCCCTCAATAAACTCCCTACCCTATTGTTGTCCCTTGTCCTACCCCTCAAAATATACTCCATACCCTGTCCTTGTCCTACCCCTCAATAAAATCCCTACACTACCCTAATCCTACCCTTAATAAACTCCCTACCCTCAATAAACTCCCTGCCCTACCCTAATCCTACCCTCAATAAATTACCTACCCTACCATAGTCCTACCCTCAATAAACTCCCTGCCCTACTTTAGACCTACCATCAATATACTCCCTACCCTGCCCTAGTCCCACCCCTCAATATACTCCCTACCCTGCCCTAGTCCTACCTCTCAATATACTCCCTACCCCCCGAACTTTATCCCTCCAAAATTACAGTTGCTAAACTTATCATCAACCTGATCAAAACTCTCCATGTTCATTTCACCCGACTTTGTCCACCAATTCTACAGTTTTTAGTTTCTAACTGTACAGTAATGCAAGAAGAGTATACATATTAAGAATTATAAATATAATCTCTGGTTTCAAAGTTAGAGGCAAAACTAAAATTGATTTGCTTCAGGAGGTTTCTTTTACAGTCACTGTTCAAAATCCTACCCTGAGAATGTTAAAATACAAACCTTACAACAGAAGGATAAACAGAAGGATAAACAGAAGATTGAATAATTGACCAAATATGATGGAATAAAACATAAAAAAACCTTTAATTTTTCATTCTTAAAGTGACTGTTGACACAATATTAAAGTGGCCTCATTAAAAGAGTTATGTAAGATTTACAACATTCGTCCGAGCAAAATTAACTATTCTTGTTTTTTCTAGTTTCTATCAAGTTTCTTTGTTCTATTTTCTATCTGACCCTTCATTATTTTGGTTTTTCTCCTCGGATGAGGGAGGGGAGAGAGGGGAGTGGTGGAGAGGGGAAGGGGGTGCGAAAGAAAATTTGCAGCATTTTGTAGTTATTTTGTAGAATAAAGAGGTGTATGTAGTAAAGTATAAGGTTGCCATGACAGGTTTGTATATTTTCAAGGTTACAAAGGATTCCTTTAACATTGGCTGCTATACTCGGATATTTTTCAATTTGAAAATCATTTCAGAAACTTTTCATTATTATATTTTCTTTACTGTATCTTTTATAAAATTATATTTTAAAGACTGTTCACATGAACCCCCCCCCCCCCTTGATTAACCCTGTCATGATCTATATTAGACAGTCGGGATAAGTTAAAAACTTGCACATAACCTATTCTCAACGCAACCTTTATCTAAAAAAATTGAATAGAAAAAGTCGTTATTTAATCTTTAAAAAGATGTAAATAATGCAAAAGTCCTTCTTTGTCTCTCTGTTGCATAAATTCTCAAGGCATTCTTAAATGGAAAATGGAAAACACATTTAAATTGATCAATTTTTGTAAACTTTTGATATTTCAATCTTAAATTATTTAATCTAACAAAATTCACATAAATATCAATGGTCTACTACATTGGTTTGAAAAGTCATATTGGTTAGAAAATCAATACTAGCTCACCATCTGGTTGCAAAGATTTAGGAATTATAAAATTTTTCTTTGTGGCAAAGACTCTTTTGATAAGCACAAAGACTTTCATAGGAGAGTCATGAGACTCGATTAAATTAATTTGTAGACGCGCTGTCCTATTTGAAATCGAAAATCTTAAACGTTTTTTTACATTATCTAATCAAGGAGTGGAATGCATTTTTGTAAAAAAAAACAGTTTATCTTTTTTTTTGGTGTACATAGAAGGTGTACATTATTTTAATGCATGTAATTGTACAATTATGTATTATGTTTCATATATATCAGGTTTATATTTAAAAACATGTTTTAAGAAGCTAAATATTTTGTTCCATATATTTCCTGATGTAGACTTAAATATATTCGTTGAAAAACATATTTATAATTCAACTTGCCTGATTACAGACCTCATGGTGTCTGATCTACTTGTCAGGTTTTATAGCAAACTTATTTCTTTCACGTCTTAGCCTTTAGCTCTTTGCGGTTCATTTCTGGAAGGTAGAATTCTAGATAAAATTCTGGGTTCTACAGTTAAAACAATTTCTCCTCATCTATTGTTAAAAAATACCTTAAAGGGACTGTACATGTAATTTTGTAGTTTGGCATGTCAGATTCACAACGGTATTCTCCTATTCGCATAAACTCTGGTAGTTGTTAATAGCTTCGCCGGTCACTTCAGCTAGTAGTTTATAAGTAATAACCATAGAGTAATAATAATAATAATAATAATTACTCTATGGTAGTAACAACCTGGACTATATGGAGGATTATTTGAAATTACGTATCCCGTCCCTTCTACAATAAGTCCAGCACTTCATGTTTTTAAATCAAGAATTCGAAACATTTTAAATTTAGTACTTTCATCAAAATAAAGATTAACACTCAAACAATCAGTCGTGGCATGCCCAAATCAAGATATTTCTATTCTTTATACCATCTGTCTCCCAAATAAAATTGTGGATTAGAACTGGTGATAATCAATAATAAGTCATTCTAAATTACTAAATTTAAACATATACTGAGCATAAGTATTACATTACCCAATTCTAAATAACTAAATTTAAACACTTACTAAGCATAAGTATTACAGGTAATTAAATTCAGAATAAATTAAAAATTTTGTTAAAATTCTAAACTTTTCGATGTTGAATGTCTTAATTATTTTCAAATATTAAAGGGGAACTGAATGTAATTAACCTTGCTACTCTAGTCTATTCACAGAGCGTTTACATGGTATAGATATATATGGACAGTATGGTAAGATTGAATTCTTTGCAGGGGGGGGGGGGGTCAATAGCATGTTTTAGAAATAGTTAAAACTTTTGAAATTATCCACACAAAATCTTTAATTTAATTCAATACTAAAAAAAATTTAATACTAACCTATAAATTGAAAAATTTTGGAACATACATTTTTTCTTGTCAGATGAAACGTTTCTCGAATATTTTGAAAAGTCCCAAGTGGGTCAAACTTGAATGCCTTGTCATCAGCTCGCTACCTTTAGTCCTGTATATATATTGAAAACAGATGATTAAAGAATAACGTTATTTTATGAAAACTCATAATTTTTTGGCTGGTATCTTTTCAACAAATATATAGTAGATAAGATAAGATAAGATAAGATAAAGTTTATTGCTAAAAAACATGTATCTGTATACAGAACGAGTTTACTATTACAAATTGATGATTATATTAACACTTAACAGTACAAGTATAAAGCAATTAGGTGGAAAATAGATCTCGGCTGTTTTGATTATTTTTTCCACCTAATTCCAACTGATTTTAATAATGATAGCAAAACATTTCAATTAAATAGATTTAAAGGGAGTGTTCGCGAAAAATGAAAGGGGGTATAGGCTTAATGCGATAAAAAAGCGCTTTTGATCACTACTAATCTCACTTCTATCTGTTGCGTCTACAAGGAGAAAACTGATAAAGACGTCTCATACCGAAGAGCATAGCGCCCATACAAATTGAGGAAGTTGGAACATACGACTTAGACCGTAAAAAATCAAATTAATATTATACAAATCATTCAGATATTACAACCTATAGTCATCGATTATCTTTCGCCACATTTGTATATATTCAATATTTCATACTAGTTTTGATTTTGTTTTTTGAAATAATATTTAGCTTACAACTTGTTTTCGAACATTCCTGGAAAATATTACCAAAAATCCTCGAAACAGGAATAAATGTTTTTATAAGTAACTCTCAGATCATAACAATTAAATCATATTATGAAAAATCAACTAATATATATAAATGTGGCGAAAGATAATCGATGACTATAGGTTGTAATATCTGAATGATTTGTTTGAAATTAAATTGATTTTTTCACGGTCTAAGTCGTATGTTGCAATGTTATTCGGTATGAGACGTCTTTAACAATTTTCTCATTATAGACGCAATAGATAGAAGTAAGATTAGTAGTGATCAAAAGCGCTTTTTTATCGCATTAAGCCTATAACCCCTTTCATTTTTCGCGAACACTCCCTTTAAGGAGAACTATTAGAGGTAAGGGTGCAATTTTATCTTATGCAAAATCATTTATACATTTATTAGAATAACTAGAGTTTAAAGTAATTTTCTAACATGAGCTGAAAACTTCAGAATGGTGGATATTGAGATAAATGCTTGATCCTCTTTTTTTCTTAATATCGAGACTAACTTAATCTTGTACTTGTATCCTGAAAAGTGTATAAGTTCAACCAATCACAGTCGCATATATGAAGCCAAAAAATTTGAAATTTTGCGCGCAATTTAAGATTATATACAGAAACAGGAGGGACTCTCTAAATTTAAAACACCGGTTTTTGATTTTTCTCTACTATATTCAAGAAAGAACAATTAAGGATGAAAATCAAAAGTGTGCTCATTGGATACTCAGATTAAGTAATTGGGATTAAGGATATCTCATTCTAAAGTTTTCAGCTATGTACATATAACAATGCATAATCAAAAATCAGAACACACGTTTTAATGTCCAAAAAGCAAATTGAGGTTTAAAATTGTATTGAACTATTGAATCTGCATTTTGGTGATTTTATACTGTATTAATATTCGGCGAATTGTGTAAACTATACAGTTGTTAAAAATCTACAGAGAGTCAATCCTAGGACATACAGACCTGTTATCGGTCTCTTTATCTTAGGCAAAAACTGTAAAAAGCGCGTAATACGGTAGGGTTGTACACGTAACTCCGGTATATTACAGTTTTTTCTAAGGTGATAACCAGAAAACTATGAACTAGGAAGACGACTTTCAGACTCAAGTTATGACTTTAAATAGTCCACTAAGCTTGGTACACAGCAATTGTACAGTGTAAACAGACCCATTTCACTTATTTAGTGATTTAATAAGTGTCTAGTAAAACTATTTGTTTTGTAACAACATCAAATACACTTTAGTATTGCTATAAAGTCGTCTTCGTATTTCAGAATTTTCTGGTTATGACTATATCTATCTGTATAACCCATCATGACCAACCCAACCATATCATCAAGATTTTAAAGTTTAAAATATCATAGATTTACATCATCAGGTTGCAAAGCTAAAAATGTATTAGAAATTAGTATTTAAGTCAATAATCTGTTCCTTATGATTGAAGAAAAATAAATTCTTATATATAAATATAATTGATATATGTCAGTCCAGATTACAATTATCTAATGTATCTTATCTTATTCATCTGTAATTGTAAACCTAAGATTAATTGGTTTTCATGTTAAAAATCTCAATATGTCAATTCTTTTTTTGTTCAGAGGAATTGGTGGTTGCGAGAAGTGAAAATTAACTTCAGAAGTTTAGATTTTGTTAAATGTGAAAATTCACGGATAAATTCTGAAAAATAGTTTGATATCGCTTTTTGATGCGAGATAAAAAAAGCTCGCAGCTAAACTAATTATTTGAATAATGCACTTAACAGAACTATCAGATTAACATAAAAGTACTTCCATCTATTTAAGTTTAATTATGGTATACACTTTTCTTGATAACACCCTATTTAGGCCAATTTCCTTTAACGTCTGTAGCGTGCTATGCTATGAATTTATAAACTACTTTTGTTTTCTTAAACAAATTTTAAAAAACTCTTATATAAATGAAAAACTAAAGGGATATAACAGTGTTTAGCAAACTGTATCAAATTACGTCCTTTCTGTCCTTGTCTTGAGTTTGTGTGCACCCCTGAACTATATAAAGTGATGAGTTTGTGTGAAACCCTGAACTATATAAAGTGATGAGTTTTTGTGAACCCCTGAACTATATAAAGTGATGAGTTTGTGTGAACCCCTGAACTATATAAAGTATTGCTAACTGCATCAATGGTTTAAGATGTAATCTAAGAAGTATTTATTTAATATGTTGTTATGATTTTTATTATTCAAAGAAGATCAAACGATTGCAAAAAAAGATGAGTTAATGCTTACAGGCTTGTCCTCAAAGATTGATTCCTAAATGACGACTTCAAACCCTTTAGATATAACGACACGAAAATTTTGATTTTGACAATTATTGCCCTGTTTGTTTAGCACAAGCTTTTTGTTACTAAAGTTTTTAAAAAATTCATTGAGAAATGTTTTAAAACTGTTTTCTTTCCTTTTGAGAATATCATTATTTGTGAACTGAAATTTAAAGGGACTGTAAGTGCAATTTCAAGTGACCCTCCATGCAAAGAGGGCAATGCCCATTACAAACGTACCCTAACTCTGTGTGCTCGTCGAGTACAGAGATATGTTTGTTTAAACTTATCAAAACCCGCTTAAATTCAGCTGCACATTCAGGTGTGCTCTGTGTTGAGTTACACAGTCTGTAAATCGGACATTGAGGGTTACTTGAAATTATGCTTACAGTCCCTTTAAGAAAAGCGAACTTGTTTAAAACTAGATTTAGAATATGAGAGAGATAAGGCAGGTTATGCAAGCATCAAACAAACAAACAAAAGCAAAATTATCGACGCAAAAAAAAGAGTTTGTCAAATTGCCACGTTTATCAAGTTGAAAGGTATTTTTAGAATGGGTTAAAAAATATCGTATCTTTCTAATAAAAGATGCATTTACAATGCACAACTCTGCATTTTGACGAGGGCTCGGTTTTCAAATGTAATCCTGGATGCATTAAAAAATTATGTGAAGTCTAGACTGAAGTTACATTTAACGCTAAACTCCAGACTTCAAGCAAGAATATAATTTAAAAGCCAGAGTTTAGCATTCTTTTAATTTGTTTTTATAGAAAATTCAAGGTTTTAGGGGGCTTTCTCAAGGCTCAACAAAATCTGGAGGTTTGGGGAAAAATGAAGGAACTTGCTGCTTGAGGTTTAGGGATATATCAGGGATATATCAGGATACTTGAAGATTTAGGAGTATATCAGAGAACTTGAAGGTTAAGGGATATACCTGAGAACTTAAAGGTTTAGGGATATATCAGGGAACTTGAAGGTTTAAGGATATATCAGGATACTTGAAGATTTAGGAGTATATCAGGGAACTTGAAGGTTTAGAAATATATCAGGGAACTTGAAGGTTTAGGGATATATCAGGAACTTGAAGGTTTAGGAATATATCAGGGAACTTGAAGGTTTAGGGATATATCAGAGAACTTGAAGGTTTAGGGATATATCAGGGAACTTGAAGGTTTAGAGATATATCAGGGAACTTGAAGGTTTAGGGATATATCAGGGAACTTAGAGGTTTAGGGATATATATCAGGGAGCTTGAAGGTTTAGGGATATATCAGGATACCTGAAGGTTTTAGGACTATACCAGGGAACTTGAAGGATTAGACATATATCAGGGAACTTGAAGGTTTAGGAATATATCAGGGAACTTGAAGGTTTAGAAATATATCAGGGAACTTGAAGGTTTAGGAATATATAAGTGAACTTGAAGGTTTAGGAATATATAAGGGAACTTGAAGGTTTAGGAATATATCAGGGAACTTGAAGGTTTATGGATATATCAGGGAACTTGAAGGTTTAGGGATATATCAGGGAACTTGAAGGTTTAGGGATATATCAGGAACCTGTAGCTTTAGGAATATATCAGGATACCTGAAGGTTTAGGAATATGTCAGGGAACTTGAAGGTTTAGGGATATGGAAACTTAAAGGATTAGGGATGTATTAGGGAACTTGAAGGTTTAGAGATATATCAGGGAACTTGAAGGTTCAGGAGTATATCAGGGAACTTTAAGGTTTAGGGGTATATATCAGGGAGCTTGAAGGTTTAGGGATATATCAGGATACCTGAAGGTTTTAGAACTTTACCAGGGAACTTAAAGGTTTAGAAATATATCAGGGAACTTGAAGGTTTAGGGAAATATCAGGGAACTTGAGGGTTTAGGGATATATCAGGGAACTTGAAGGTTTAGGAAAATATCAGGGAACTTGAAGGTTTAGAAATATATCAGGGAACTTGAAGGTTTAGGGATATTTCAGGGAATTTGAAGGTTTATGGATATATCAGGGAACTTGAAGGTTTAGGGATATATCAGGGAACTTGGAGCTTTTGGAATATATGAGGATACCTGAAGGTTTAGGAATATATCAGGGAACTTGAAGGTTTAGGAATATTTCAGGGAACTTAAAGGTTTAGGGATATTTCAGGGAATTTGGAGCTTTTGGAATATATGAGGATACCTGAAGGTTTAGGAATATATCAGGGAACTTGAAGCTTTAGGAATATTTCAGGGAACTTAAAGGTTTAGGAATATATCAGGGAACTTGAAGGTTTAGGGATATATAAGGGAACTTGAAGGTTTAGGGATATATCAAGGAACTTGAAGGTTCAGGGATATATCAGTAAACTTGAAGGTTTAGGGATATATCAGGGAACTTGAAGGTATAGAAATATATCAGGGAACTTGAAGGTTTAGGAATACATCAGGGAACTTGAAGGTTTAGGAATATATGAGGATACCTGAAGGTTTAGGAATGTATCAGGGAACTTGAAGCTTTAGGAATATTTCAGGGAACTTGAAGGTTTATGGATATATCAGCGCAGGGAACTTGCTGCTAAAGGTCAAGGAATAGTTTAGGTAACTTGCTGCTAGGTGAGATCAGAAGTTACTGTGAACATAAAATTTGTCTTGGATCGATGCTAGTTTAATTAAGGTGGTTGCTAAAATTTCCAGAAAGAAATAAGTAATCGCCACAAACTCAATTTTCTTTATCTTTATAACCTGATTGTTTGAAATTTAAACTTACGCTTTTGAACTAACAGAATTCATAGTTTGAAATAAATCAGGTCTACAACATTGGGTTGTAAAGATAAAGTGATTAGAAAATCAGAGTTTTCTTTTGTCACCATGATGCCAGCTCTGCCAGCAGATGTAAGAAAAAAAAATTGAAACGTGACGCCACGAGAAGGGCCCACTTCAGAAACCTATATAATGCTGCGCTTGCAACAAAATCTTATATATAATTCTCTCTTCACTACGGTAGGTTAAATTAAAATATATCATTTGTGTTAAATCATTTGTGAGGATTGAGAATGATTTTACCAAGGGTGTAATGCAAGGAAAGTTATTTGCGGTCGTGTATACTCTGCGTACACATTGAAACTAGTTCTCTTTGGGCGGAATTTCTAAACAAGAATAGATGCATCAGTGTTCGTTTAGTATCCGAGTAGGTTAAAATCAGTAAATTTTGATAATGTTGATAATTCACATAATAGGTTCCTATGACCAGAATATTTCATTTATTTTTTATGTAAAAGATGGATCCCATGTCAGGCTTTGACATCCGTCTTGTGTTTACATTACAGCCCAGAGACAGTACACTGCAGTACAAAAGATGTGTACACTTCTGAAATAACTTTCCTTGCATTACATCCTTGGATTTTACAAGCAAAGTTTTAATATTCCGACTTTAGCTTACAATATTTGTTATTGTTTAGATAAAACTAGACTCAATACGTCACACATGTACACAATAGTATTCCACCCTTTCCTTCACCTTAGTTCTATTCACATTGCCTTGATTGAACTTGAATGCAGAATATTCAGAAAAATAGTTTAGGCAAGACGAAGCGATACACACTTTTCCCTCACCTATGCATTAAACTTGTTTTACAGCCCTGGAAAGCCTGTCAAACTAGACCTAAAGGACAAAATTTGAACTTAAAAATGAAATGCATAATTATCTGCAACCTATGTTTGCATGCATCCCACACAATAAATTATTGCAACAAGGTAAAGGGACCGAATTTAATTAATTCAAATTGCCTACTTTGAATTTGAATCACAAATCTAAATCTTTCCTAAATCTCTAACTTTGAATAGGTGGTTCAAATTTAAACCAGCAGTAGGTAGTTTACTGACGTAGCTCAGTTGTTTGCGCCATTTCAGCGAAGTTTCTTTTTGGGGAATCTAGTGTCGCTCAAGTGTAATACAGTTTAACCCAAAACTTAGGAGATATCGAAAGAATTTATAAAATATCGTCTTGACAAATTTTTCAATGGGTATTATACAATTATACCTAAATCTCATTATTTATAAAAACAAATAAATAGCCATAAATATGCGGAAACAGTTTAAAAGAGCTCCAGCTCCAGCTCCAGCATATATGGAGAATTCAATAATCAGTAGGTTAATTTAGAAAACAAATTTCCTCGATGTCTCCAAAGTTTTGGGCGGAGTGGGATTCCTGTTGTGTGCAATGTCCCGTAAAATTCCAAAACAGAGAGAGGGGGATTGAATTTTGTCCTAACCGCAGCGCTCGGCCCAGAAAGTGTCATAACTTGGCCGCAGCGCTCGGCCCCCTAGCCTGTCCTAGCCGCAGCGCTCGGCCCAGAAAGTGTCTTAACCTAACCTAACCCTAAATAAATACTAATTTTTTTATCTTTCTGGAACTACAAAATTCAATCCCCCTCTCTCTGTTTTGGAATTTCACGGGACATTGCGCACACCAGGAATCCCACTCCGCCAAAGTTCTGGGCTAAAGTGTAGGTATGGTAATAAAGTTTTTTCTCACACATTTTACGAATTAGGTCTGCTTGGTGGAACTATACATAGTTATATAGAAAACTGGAAACAAAGGTTCCCTAAAGTTGGTTTGCTTTTACCTTTAACCAGCCTGAGTAGTTCTAATGAATCAGAATAAATATTCAACAGAGACCTTAAACTCCCCACCTTACATCCATAGGGCTGGGCACGTTCCAACTTTTTCTAGCCGTTAACGGTATATTACACTACTATTAACGGTGTTAACGGCGGACAAATTTCTGTTAACAATTAAAAAAATTGTTAACGGCACAGCCATTAACGGCGTTAATGGCAAAAAAATTCTTTAAGGGTTTATAAATACGGAAGAGGACATTTAAAAACACCCTTTTTAGCTTTTTAAATAACATTTTGAACTGTTATTTTTTCTTAAATGGCTAATCCGTTTCGTTAACAATCTAAAAATTAACGATTTTTGCTGATCGTAAACGGACTCTTCCGTTAATTTTCGAAAGCCTACGTTTCGTTAACGGAACTTTGCCAGCCCTGTACATACACACAATACGTATGAAATGTCTTTCTAAAGTGTTTCATCCTCTTCCATTAATGCGAGGGTTTCCATTTTTTTCGGACCAACTTGGACCCGTAAAGCACACTTAATTGCCGCTTTATTAATTGTAAATTCAATCATTTGCAGACCGCGTCAGTTTAGTTATACCAGCTGTTAACACGGTGAATGAACGGGCGGAGCAGTACAAACTAATATTTCAATGTACATGAGTTGAGTGTGAATGGCCTGTTAAGAATTATGAACCCTTAAAAACTCATGGAAATTAATGGCAGAAACTTGTTTAACCGGATAAATAATAAATCTACCTCCTAGACGCCTTACAAGATACAAAGCTGCAGGTGTGACCTGTTAAAAAAGTGTACGGGACGTTATTCTGGATCAATTATTGCCATATACAATTTTCGTCCCTTTAACTTTTTTCAAAATATCACACCAAGCTCTGTGTATTACATAAGATATATATACTTCGTTTCAAAATCAGTTAAAAAATATTTCCAAAAGTTTTTTTATGGTTTGTAGTTCTTAACAGCTTCCGGAAAGGTTCCGTAAGACATTACGGGTCCAAATCAAGGAGTATGAAATAGAAGGGAAATACATCTGACGCGACCCGCCCTACCATATGATTATACCTGCTTTGCAGACGGTGCTCCATTTGTATAAGAAATATTTACAATAGGTTATTGTATACGTGGTAAGTGTACAAGAGACAAATATTTCCTATACAAATGAAGTACCGTCTGCAAAGCATGTATAATCATATGATAGAGCGGGCCGCGTCAGTTGTAACTTGTATCTTCCTTCTACTCCAAACTTCTTGGTCCAAACATTGAAAACCCTAATAATGCTGTTTCTCGTGAGGGGAAGAGAGAATAATTTTCGGGAACAATCCTTTAATTTTCTTTATCAAGATGTGAATTCAAGGAACAGAATAAGTGTAGTTAATTATAAAAAAAGGTAAACTGCATGTTATCGCTAACTGCATCTGACATGTACTCGATCAGAGAGGCATTAATCCACAAGAACTCCGAGGTTGCGTGATTCAATTAAATTAATAAAATACAATATATGTAGTTGATAACTGTCGAGAGTGTAATATAATCTAGTTAACATCTACCTGTGCAGTTTACTACAATGTTTATACTTCTTCTACTAGGAATATATCGTATTGTATTATCTTGTCATATTCATCGATATTTTTCTATTATTATTTATAAAATTACGTTCGCTACATCACTAAAATCCAATTTATTCATAAATATAAAGTGTTTATCTCTGTTTGTCTCTTTGTTTGTCCGATCAAAACTTAAAAACCCTTGGACCGATTTGCCTCAAATTTTGATCGGGGGAACTTGCAACATATATCTATAATGTTGTTAAAACATATTCGAACATCCTACTGATGTAGGTGTTTGATCTGACGGATATCTTATACCATTCCTTGAGACATATAGCATAGCATCTACGTGTATACTTACGTAACAAAAATGGTGTTGAAGGGCTGTAAGCGCTATAGAAAGTGACCCTCAAAGCAAAAATGGCAATGCCAGATTTACAACGGTACCATTGAAAGCACTGTCTGATCAAGTATGCATTTATAGATATATCACGTCCCACAGGTGTACATTTAAACATCCGAGCTAGGCCAACCTTTACAGTCCTACTTTGGACTGTACTGCCAATTTACAATTACTAAAGCAGCAGAGGAGTGTGATAAATGATTTGTTTGTTTAAAATGCTTATTTTCATTTGCGGTTTCTCTGCGAAAGTGACTTGCGCTGCAGTATTTGTTTAATTATGGGAAGCAATAGAGAAACTCAGAGAAATAATTTTTTTCAAGTGAGAAAAATGACAGTTTCTTCCACATTTTTTATCAGACTAAGGGTATCGTTGTAACTCGTGTATTTTCATCTTAGTATTAAGGGTCGTTTGAAATTACGCTAACATCAGTCCCTGTCAGACAAAGAAAATTTAGCAAAATATGTAAAATATGTAAAATATGTTTACTTTTAAATTATTTTTATTTTAATAATTTTATAAAACACTTTTCACTTCAAACAAATATGTATATTCAATAAAGGAATTTCATTGCCACAACACAAATTCTGATTTTCTAACACCTATGCATTGCAATCCAATGTCGTTGACATTAGATATTTCAAACTATAAATTCTGTTATAACAAATAGTTTAAGCTTGCAATATCTAAGGTTTACATCATCAAGTTGCAAAGATAAAGGAATTAGAAAATTTAAGTTTGTGACAAATACTCAATTCCTTTATTTCAGAATAAAAATACATCTTTTTTGCCTTCAGACGAAAATACCAACAAGTTTTAAATTTGAGCAAATTTTCCTACTTATCTTCCTGAAAACCTTTTTTGTCATCAAATTGAATGACATTTTTGTAAAGTCACAAATTTGGTTATTTTTTTCCTGCATGACCATGAATGGTTTATGGCCGCCGATGAATTGCATAAAAAGGAAGTGAAAAAAATCCCCACCCAACAAAAAGGAACAAAAATCTAAGATTCTTATAAAAAAACGCGTTTTAAGCCTTTTTTTGTAAATGATGAAATGATTTTTATCTGCTCAAATAAATATTTCGATAAAGAATCAGAGAACTGAATAAAATTATAGTCGTAGGTTTCAATAAAAATATTTTTTTTTAAACCTCGAATCTCTGTTTAATGCACTTTAGTATCTAAAATGTGCATTAATTTGAAGGAGTTTTGGTGGGATCCAGGAAGACTTGAAAGTTTTTTTTCACAGTGGTTTTAATCTTGTATTTTACAGCAGAGATCGTTGGTATTCATGACCCACATTATGCATTACCACAACATTATACAACCAGCTTTATTCAGTCTTACTAACTCCCCCCCCCTTTTTTTCTAAACTTAAAATATTTCATCCTCTTTCTCAATGGAAATGTTCTTTGTTTCAAACTTTACAATACAATTTATTTTCAAACTTTACAATACAATTTATTTTCAAACTTTACAATACAATTTATTTTCAAACTTTACAATACAATTTCCATCATCGGCCAAATTGCAGAGAATACATGTATGCATAGAGTGAGTTAAATCACATTAAGTTTTATTTTCAACTTTTTGCTACAAACTCAAATTTGCTAATCCCTATATCTTTCCAACCCGATGGTTTGAACCTTTGATATTTCAAACTTTGATTATTTGATTTAGCAGAATTCATTGTTTGAAATATAAAAGGTTTGGTTTCAAATATAGGGACAAGAATTTCTTTTTCAATTATTCTTGAACATTAGAAAATATATTTGATCCTTTAATAATTTATTGTTTACACTAAACAACCATGTTGCAAACGAAACCATGCACAAAGTTCAAGTTAATATATAAAACCGGGTTTCGTGTTTTGTACGATGCAATTAGTTTCGGACTCTGAGGTTGCAAGATTAATATCTTGTTTTGCATCCCCTCTTTTCGGTTGAACGGGGGGGGGAGGGATTATTGAGAGCTTCAATTATCAAGGTGTGCAAAGTGCAAAATGTTTTTTTTTCTGAAAATACTGTCAACTAGTATAACTGGTGCCTTTTGTCACCGTTCCCAGGCTTGCGGAAGGCAGCTTTAATGCCGATTATTTTATCCAAATATTTTTATATTTACTTTTTTCGTCTAATTGTTAATATAACAATATGTTTAGAACTGGGTCGATTCTACATGGTATGGTTCTCTTATAGATCAACATATAAGTCCCAAACCCCCGGAACTGTTACCAAAAATCCTGGAAAAGTTACAAAACCCTTTGGACATGTTACAAACAATCCTGCCACTGTTAAAAACACAATTGGAACTGTTACAAAAACCCCTGGAATTGTTGCAACTTCCCCCGGAACAATTAAAAAAAGTCCTGAAACTGTTACCAAAGCCATTGTAATCAAATTCCCCGGAAATGTTACCAAAAGTCATGAAGTTACAAAACCCCTGGAAACTGTTGCCACTACCCCAGGATTTGTTACAATTAGTTCCGAAACTGTTACAAAAATCCTCGGAACTGTTACCAAAAGTCATGAAGTCACAAAACCCCTGGAAACTTTTGCCACTACCCCAGGATTTGTTACAATTAGTTCCGAAACTGTTACAAAAATCCTCGGAACTGTTACCAAAAGTCCTGAAACAATAACCCAAAACCCTGGAACGGTTGCCAAAAACCCTGGAACGGTTACAAAACGCACCGGTAATTTTAAACCAATTTTTAAATATCGAGAAAGCAATGCATTCAAAAGATTTAAAAAGATTTTGATTTTACTATAAACGTTAATAAATTTCTTTGTAATTTCTTTTAAAACACCAGAATTGATTTAATTAATATAAAAGATTTTTAGTTTGTACTTGTGATTATGATTTGACGCTAGTCTGTGGAGAAGATGGAAAAACCTACGACAATGAATGTTACGCAGGTAAATATATACAGAATGAGACTTCAAAGACGACATTAAGAAATCTTTTCTGTCTTGTTTTTTGAACTTGTGGTTCCCTGCATCTGTAAGAATTTAATTCTTACTATGCTAAAAACTGAATAAATTATATTCAAGGCAAGAGCCAAATTCAACTTTGAAATTTACAGGATTTATACTCATCATTCAAGTCTCGTCTTTTCTGGGAAACTCTGTGTGAACTGCATGCATACATACTTATTTTATCATAGTACTCAACAAAACACTGCAAATATGTAAATAATACCGAAATGTTTGTTGCTCTTAAAGTTTTTGCAATGTTGGAGCGAATTCAATTTGGTAAAAGACATTTTCAAAGTTTGAATAATTTCTTAATTCACTTTAAAAAATACAAACAGTAAAACACATTTGGAAAAAACCCTTAAAATTTACAACTGACTTAAAGAATTTTTATCAAAATAACTTTTACTTTTTAGAATGTAACTTTATAAAAGTTGCGAGCTGGGGCCCGTGCTAGAACAATGCGAAGGATGCAAAACAAAATGATAAAATTCAGAAAATTAAAGAAGATTAGATCAATAAAAAGCATTTCAACAATGTATATATTTATTTTAAAAGAGATATCTTGAGAATTTTAATACTTATTCTTTGCTAATACTTAAATATTTACAATTTGTCTAAAAAGATGATAAATAGCTGTTTATAGATTGTATAGCATTACACTTTTTTCTTCAATATTCATGAGATTTGATAAAAATTTTAGTTGTGGACTTTTAATTATCAATTAATATTAATACATGCGTGCTAATTTGTGGTCGTTTTATCAATTTTATCAAAAGCACTTCAAAATTACACTCAATTACAGCAGAATTTACAGATTTTGTTTGTTTTTTAAGTTGATGCCCACCAAGAGGCAACATTGACGGAATACAGAATAAGTTTAGTTGAATAATTTTCATTTATTTTTCTTAAAACTCAGATTTATCTGTCAACTGAACACTATAAAAAAGTTAATTACATTCTCTAAAAAATTCAGTGTTCAAGGAAATAAAGGTATTCACGGACAGAAATAGTCAAATTTTCATGATGTTTAATCTATATTTTTCTCACTGTTTATTTGTAGCTAAAGTTTTATCCCGTTTACATTACAGGAGACAAATTGCATCAAAGATTTTTTCAGCTCCTGGATGTTAGAATATTAAAATATAAATAGAACATACAAACAGGACAGACAACAAGATCTGTGGATGAAAGAGTGAGGGAACATATTGGTTACATTATAAAATCTCCATACAAACCAGCCTACAGGAGAACATTTTAACCTTCTTAGGCATGAACTCCTGTACAGAGAAGATTTGGGACCTTGGGAGAAGTTTACTTGAAGTTCAAGAATCTAAATACATCAGAGATTTTATGACTGAACTCAGAGGAATGACCGAAAAAAAATAGTTTTTACTTAATTTTAAACGTTAATTCAGTATTTATTTTTTAAAATAGTATTGTTTATGTCTTATTCTTTAAAAGGTTTAAATACCCCTCCTTAAACAAGCCGCCCCCCTCCCCCTGATTTACGTAAAAGTTCGTTAATTAGATCGACCCCCACCACCACTTTATATATATTCATATAAACAGTTTGTTTTTAATCTTGTCTTAAAACATTCTCTAAGAAGTGAATATTTGGAAATTATCTTTTTTATCTCTAATGTTAGTTTGTTTCCCTTCTGTCCATTTGACAGCCCATTTTTTTTAAATAATCTTTTTTGTTTGTTTATTTTATTGTGGTTTTTTAACATTTTTTATCATCGATTTTGATGGTTATTATATTGTAGAACTGACAAGGGTCAACCCGACAAGGGTCAACCCAGACAGAAATATATTTTCAATAAATGTGGAACTAACATCTACTTTTATTTACACTACAGAGGTTTGGTTCATCACCATCATCGAATTTAAATAGAACATACAACATGGTGAATAGATGTCAGAATATTATAATATAGATAGAACAGACAACAAAGTGCCAAGATGTCAGAATATTATAATTTAAATATAACAGACAACATAGTGCCCAGATATCAGATATTATAATATAAAACGAACAGACAACATAGTGCCTAGATATCAGAATATTATAATATAGATAGAACAGACAACATAGTGTCTAGATATCAGAATACTATAACATAAATAGAACAGACAACATAGTGCCTAGATTTCAGAATACTATAATAAAAATAGAAAACACAACATAGTGGATAGATATCAGAATATTATTATATAAATAGAACAGACAATATAGTGCCTAGATATCAGAATATTATAATATAAAAAGGATAGAGGATATAGTGCCAAGAGATCAGAATATTATAATATAAATAGAACAGACAACATGGTGCCTAGATATCAAAATATTATAATATAAACAGAACAGACAATATAGTGCCAAGAGATCAGAGAACAGAACACTATAATAATAAATAGAATGGACAACGTAGTGCTTGGATAGTATGCTAAATATAAAGTATGAAGTGCATTCTATTTTAATTATAATTTCTTAGCAGGTGTTGCGTGCAAACACAAAGTTCTATTTAATTTTGTTGATCTATAAAATACAGTTGACAAAGTTCAAATAAAATAAACAGATAATAAAATCTGTCAAAGGTTGAAATACATTTTATGGGCCTTAAGGGACTGTCAACGTAATTTCAAATGACTCCCTTAATTATTAAGTTTCTTGTTCGAATCACAACGGTACCAGGTGTGCACCGTTATCTGTTTTGAAACCTGAATTCTGAATGATTTAATTTCTTCTCTGTGCAAAAATCCACAAAAATCTAATTTTACAGAGAACCAAATATTATTAACTATCAGACAGAAAACAGAAATATATTCGCAATTTTTTGCTCTGATGAATGGTTAAAGGGCCGGTATCGTTAGAAATGTTTGTGTTTTGAGATTTAATATAATTATATTTTGAATGATTAAGTAAAAAACGATTCAATTATCTACAAATAGAAATACAAATAATACCTTCTGCGTCCTTACATTTGAGTTTTATAGTGTTCAAGATATCGCTTGCAATATATTATATCATAAGCATAGCATTTCATTTAAACATAAAAATATGTTCTTTAGATAGAGACTGAGCCCCCCATTAGCAAGTTGTCCCGCTTAAAGTCCCCNGTAAAAAGAAGTAAGGGAGCTGCTGGTCAAATTCATGTATACGCCCCTACACCTAAGTATTTTAACTGTTTGATAATATAGTTTTTGTATTGAGTTGAATTTTCAAGATAAGATTTAAAGGATTTGATGGAGCATAAACCTTGAGTAAATAGTAATATATGCATAGAATAATAACAACACAGATAGAAAACTAGATGTCATCTTTTCAAGATTTAGGATTTTTTCGTTTACTGTAACCCTGAGGCAGACGCCCAACGGAGTTACGCGCATGTCACGTTGAATTATAAGACAGAGAGAAAGCATTCGCGTACTTCATTTGGGCTTCTGCATTGTGAACAAAACCCCTAAATCTTGAAAAGACGACATCTAGTGTTCTATCTGTATTGTTATTGATCTATGTATATTATTATAAATATTTTGCGTACAAATTGTTTGTACAGCATGTATATTGTATATAAAGGGCCGGGTGTTCCAATAAATATGGGATTCAGTGACAACCTTCATCGAATTTGAACCACGCCGCGCTTCATCAATAACAGCTAATAATATATTAGTCTCGGGATTTCCAAAATGTGGTCTTACCTACAAAATTTATGGGGAAATTAGCAAATTTTACTAAATAAATTTATTAAAATATCTGATATCTCTGTAAATTTTGCAACGAACACACACTCATTGACATGTTCAAGTAAGTGTCCGAAATCAACGACGATATTCAAGTCGTCTCTTAATTCTTATCTATATCGGGACACCCTGTGTTGGCTTATACATTTAAATTATCACAAAAATTCTGAATTTTTTGTTGAACTGAAAACAATAAAAATGTGATCCCATGATATCAAAATATTAAAAACGAAACGAGAAAAGTTTAATACAGTCTATCCATCTCTAATAGTTCTCCTTAAATCTATTTAATTGAAATGTGTTGTTATCATTATTGAAATTAGGTGGAAAAAATAATCAAAACAGCCAAGAGCTATTTTCCACCTAATTGCTTTATACTTGTACTGTTAATATAATCATCAATTTGTAATTGTAAACTCGTTCTGTATACAGATACATGTATTTTAGCAATAAACTTTATCTATCTGTATACAGATACATGTATTTTAGCAATAAACGTTATCTATCTATCTATCTATCCATGTCCGATCATAACTCAAGAATCCCTTGACAGAGTTGCCTCAAATTTTCAATTAATAACTCATGAGAACCACGGGAATGTTCTTAGCCTGGTTTAAACATTTAAATTGAGTGGGTTGACTTTTATGAAAACTGCTGCAGGTTCTCATACGTTAGTATATGTGATAAAGTTCGCTCACATATTTATATATATTTAAATTTACATATATATATATATATATATTTATATATTTTGATTTATGTTAGTTATAGCTGGCTAAACGACTGGAACAAATTGTTTATAGATTTCTTTTCTACTTCTAGGCTTTCCTTTATTTCAAGCTCATTTTGTATTAACCCACAATATTCATATATCGTGTCATATTTTTATATTTGGTTTCAAATATGGTTTCGCGAGTTTCAGATTTAAACCTCTGCAAGATCAAAAAGCCAAAGTTCTGATTCTGATTTTCGTTCTCTCCTGATATTTCTAGTAAAATATGAGTTTTCTCCACCAGTAAATCTAAACAAAATATTGTTTTCTTAGAAATAATATTATAAAATTTTAGATTTACAGAAAACTATTAGAAATCTTAGATTTTCCAGATAACTATTGTAAATTCTAGCTTTCTTTGAAAATCTGTTTTAATATCAGTATTTTATCCTCATTAAATTTCACAAGATTTCTTTTATAATATCTTATTTTTCTCAATATCAATATTTTAAAAAAAATCATCTGTAAAGAAATCTTTTCTTTCTCCTGAACATTATTATCTTAGTTTTCCCTTGAAAATAATAAAAATCTTTGTAATATTATTATAAAACCTAGTTTTCTCTAAACACTGTTACAAATCTTAGTTTTCTCTGGAACATAATAAGAAAATATTAGTTTTCTCTGGAACATTATTATAAAATCTTAGTTTTCTCTGGAACATAATAAGAAAATATTAGTTTTCTCTGGAACATTATTATAAAATCTTAGTTTTCTCTGGAACATAATAAGAAAATATTAGTTTATAGTATTATACAATCTTTTTTTTCCAGAAGACTGTAACTTTGTTTTCTCTGGAACATTATACTAAATCTTAGTTTTCTTCGGAACATTTTTTAAAATCTAGAACACTGTAAAAAATCTTAACTTTCTCTGGATCACTGCAGTAACAAATCTGTATTAACTTTTAATATTTATATTTTATTTTCTACGAAAATTCATTTCAATCATAATGGGAAATTCCGGAGCAACAACACTTTAAAGAGTGGAAAAATAAAAATAAAAGAGAACCAATATGATTACATGGTTGAGATTTAAATTGAAATTGAAAACGGTATAGTATTTTTTGATTGTGTACCTTGTTAAACTAAACTCCATATCACACCCCTATTGGTGAATCAGAGGCCGAATTTAAAGAATTTGAGCGGCGGTTTAAATTTAAGCCGCGGCTTAAATATGGTTGGTTCCACTTCAAATTGTATCAAATGTTTCAAGATTTAAGCCGGCGCTTAATTTAAACCGGGTTTTGGCAGATTTAAACGGCGGCTCAAATTCTTTAAATTCCATCTCTGGATAAAAATATGACATATATATTCAGGATGCAAGGAACCCGAGTCCAAGGCCTGATAGAAATGAAACAAGAAGAAAAATTCCATCTAGAGGCAAATGTCGACTTTTCGACAAATTAAGAGCGTTAACGATAAATTATCTATAAAAAATATATCTCTCATTAAACTCAGAGCTGAAAACTTTAGAATGAGATATCCTTAATCACGATCGCTTAATCTGATTATCCAGAGATGGAATTTAAAGAATTTGAGCCGCGGTTTAAATCCACCAAAATCTGCCAAAACCCAGTTTAAATTAAACGCCGGTTTAAATCTTGAAACAATTGATACAATTTTAAGTGGAACCAATCATATTTAAGCCGCGGCTTAAATTTAAACCGCCGGTCAAACTCTTTAAATTCTGCCTCCTTGGATTATCTAATGTACACACTTTTAATTTTCTTCTTATAATCATCTTTGCGGATATTTCTATTGTATAAAAGTTACGTTTGAGAACAATTACAGACATTATGCTATTTCGATTGAACTAATATCCGATTGAATTAAAGTAAACAAGCCGGCTTTCAGAACATTGAAGCAAATCTAAATTTAATCATGTTCATATGAAATTATTAAAAAAAACATATTTTAGGACTATTGTCAGTTTGAACGTTTGTCTTAATAAGAATTAATCCGAAACTTACGTTCGTTCAATCGATGTTTATTTCAATTGATATGACACCATCAACACCAGAAATCAAAACCGGTTTTTCAAAAGAGTACATTTTAACATGACACGCTGATTGGTTAAATTTTTAACTTCTATCTTGGATATCGAATACGTTTTAAAATAATCTTGGGTTTAGAAAAACCAGGAGTTTAAGCATTATATCCTGATATCCACCATTCTAAAGTTTTCAGCTCTGCACTTATTGATCTGTATATGGAAAGGGACAGTAAAGTTTTATCTTTCTGAATTTGAAACTTGTAAAAAGAAGTAAAACTACGTGTAATATGTATGTCCTGAAGCGGACAGGATATGATGATACTCGATAAAATGTTTTCATTAACGTAATTAAATTGTAATACTGTGAATTTTATTAGATTAAATACAACTTAATTTTCACAGATAGAACGATCAAAATGTAAGCGCAAAAAACTGAGAAAAAATCATCTTAGAAATTTATTGTCAATTTGCTGTATAAGTACAATACGGCCGGAAAGAATGTCGGGGATACAGGGTGTATAGTTTAAAATGTCTTCGTCTATATTTTTTTAAGTTGTTGAATAAGAATAATATAAAAATTATATGGCAGTCATATTATGATAAAATTAATTTCAAAGTAAAATATAATTTAATAAAAGATTTGTTTAACGAAATAAACCGCAAAAAGTCCTTAATATCTAGTACTGCATATTGAAGAAGACATTTAAAACTGTTCATCAGCTGTCATGTTTCGTGGGACACCCTGTATGTAAACGTAATTTAAACATCAACAAACACGGTAATGTCACCGTGCACTTATTTATTGTATTACTCTGAAACACAAAAGTTTAAATTCGAGCAAAAATAATTTAATTTAATTTTAAAAAAATTTAAAACCAATCCGTAAATTCAAAGTTCTAACTATTTTAGTGCAATTTTAAATGAAAATAAATATAGAAATGCTATAAACGTAAAACAGTATGTAACCAAATTGTAAAAATTTATTAGAACCGGAAATATAAATATTTAGATTCAAAAACGTTTGGTTTTCTCTGAATCATTATCTTTATGATTTCTCCAGATTTTTTGCCAGTAGTATTTCATATTTTCTCTCCAGAAATCTATCATCAAATCTTATTCTTCTCTTTACTAGTTCTACCCCCCCCCCCCCCCTGGATATATAAAAAAAAAAAAGTTTTTCCCATGAATTCATTTTTTCAAATCACGCAACTTCTCATGCGATGAATGCCTCCTGCTATTTTTTCCAAAAGTCAATGTTGGATAATATAGTCAGCAACAATTTTAAGATAAAATATTCAAATGCATTTAAAAGTTAAGGAGAACCAAAACATTGAATTTTTATCAATATTTTTAGTTTGTTTTATGCAAACTGAAACATTTGGTCTTTTTTGATCAATCAGAAAAAACAAATCGACCAAAATATCCGATTGTACGAAATATACGAGGAAAAATTATTTCAGACTGAATGTAAAACTAAAATATTTTTCCTAAACTTCTTTTTGCATAAAAGCAACATTTTGTTAACATTTTGTCAAATACTTAAAATAGCTCAATGTAAAACGAGCTTTTCCAACACTCTGTACAAAACATTAAGAAATATTATGTCTTTCCAACACTCTGGACCAAACATTAAGAATTATTATGTCTTTCCAACACTCTGGACAAAACGTTAAGAATTATTATGTCTTTCAATTAAAACATTAGAACCGGCATTAGGTAGTTCAAAAACGTAGCTCAAATTCGTTGAATTCGGGTCCCGGAAGATTATTTTGTTTTCGTATGATTATGTCTTTCAATTGAAACATATATTTCTGTTGAAAAAATGTCCCGAGGCCCTTGAACGTAAACAATCCAGACACAGCGCATTAAAAGCTCCAGTTCGTTTAACCATTAATTATATTTAATTAACAATGCTTTTATCCCACACTGCCTTAATTGTTTGCAATATTTTATATCAATTCAATTTTGCCAAGAAATATGCAACTGCATACAGGGTCCTCCAAAGAAATATGCAACTGCATACAGGGGGCTCCAAAGAAATATGCAACAGCATATAGGGTGCTCCAAAGAAATATGCAACAGCATACAGGATTCTCCAAAGAAATATGCAACTGCATACGGGGGGCTCCAAAGAAATATGCAACAGCATATAGGGTGCTCCAAAGAAATATGCAACAGCATACAGGGTTCCTCAAAGAAATATGCAACAGCATACAGGGTGCTCCAAAGAAATATGCAACAGCATATAGGGTGCTCCAAAGAAATATGAAACAGCATACAGGGTTCTCCAAAGAAATATGCAACTGCATACAGGGGGCTCCAAAGAAATATGCAACAGCATATAGGGTGCTCCAAAGAAATATGCAACAGCATACAGGGTTCTCCAAAGAAATATGCTACAGCATACAGGGGGCTCCAATGAAATATGCAACAGCATACAGGGTTCCCCAAAGAAATATGCAACAGCATACAGGGTTCTCCAAAGAAATATGCAACAGCATATAGGGTGCTCCAAAGAAATATGCAACAGCATACAGGGTTCTCCAAAGAAATATGCAACTGCATACAGGGTTCTCCAAAGAAAAATGCAACAGCATACAAGGTGCTCCAAAGAAATATGCAACAGCATGCAGGGTTCTCCAAAGAAATATGCAACAGCATATAGGGTGCTCCAAAGAAATATGCTACTGCATACAGGGGGCTCCAAAGAAATATGCAACAGGATAAAGGGGGCTCCAAAGAAATATGCAACAGCATACAGGGGGCTCCAAAGAAATATGCAACAGCATATAGGGTGCTCCAAAGAAATATGCTACTGCATACAGGGGGCTCCAAAGAAATATGCTACTGCATACAGGGGGCTCCAAAGAAATATGAGGATTAAGAGACGAAGCTTGTAATTATTTCAGCATTGATTTCTAAAATGTTGTCTTCTTTCAAATGTGCTTCCCAAATTATTGTAGAATTTTGTCCAAATATAATTTTTCAAAATAGAACGAAAATCATTTTTTGAACAAAATCATTTTTTTTCTCACTAAAAGGCAGACCTTAATCTGGAAAAAGCCTGCACAAGGGTTATTTTGAGATGATTTACTCAAGTATTATACAAAAGTAGGTTGAAGAATAAATTCCACAAACTATTAAAAAATCAAGACGATATTTAGCGGAACACTCTGTACATCTGGACTAAAACTGTGCCAAATTGTTTTGAAAATTCATGTTCACAGTGATGGTTTATACATCACAAAATTATACATGATGCAATAAAGCGAGGGAAGAAAGAAAAGATTATTTGGATGAATGCTAAATACTAAAGTCTGAATGCCGAAGGAATCAGGATGGAGAAGGAATCAGGATGGAGAAGGGATGAGGATGGAGAAGGAATAAGGATGGAGAAGGAATAAGGATGGAGAAGTAATCAGGATGGAGAAGGAAATAGGATGGAGAAGGAATCAGGATGGAGAAGGAATCAGGATGGAGAAGGAATAAGGATGGAGAAGGAATGAGGATGGAGAAGGAATCAGGATGGAGAAGGGATGAGGATGGAGAAGGAATAAGGATGGAGAAGGAATCAGGATGGAGAAGGAATCAGGATGGAGAAGGAATCAGGATGGAGAAGGGATGAGGATGGAGAAGGATTAAGGATGGAGAAGGAATCAGGATGGAGAAGGAATCAGGATGAAGAAAAAATCAGGATGGAGAAGGGATGAGGATGGAGAAGGAATAAGGATGGAGAAGGAATCAGGATGAAGAAGGAAGAAGGAATCAGGATGGAGAAGGAATCCGGATGGAGAATTAATCAGGATGGAGAAGGAATCAGGATGGAGAATGAATCAGGATGAAGAAGGTATCAGGATGGAGAAGGAATAAGGACTGAGAAGGGTTCAGGACGGAGAAGGATCAGGAAAGAGAAGGGTTAAGATTTGAGATGGAAACGGAGAAGGTTTCAGGATAAAGAATGGATGAGGAATGTAGAAGGGATGAGGGATGTAGAAGGGATGTGGATGAAGAAGGGATGAGGATGAAGAAAGGATGAGGACGGAGAAGGGATGAGGATGAAGAAGGGATGAGGATGGAGAAGGGATGAGGATGGAGAAGGGATGAGGATGGAGAAGGGATGAGGATGGAGAAGGGATGAGGATTGAGAAGGGATGAAGATGGAAAAGGGATGAGGAATAAGAAGGGATGAGGATGGAGAAATGATTAGGATAGAGAAGGAATGATGATAAAGAAGAGATACGGATGGAGAAGGAATGATGATAGAGAAAGGATGAGGGTGGAGATAGGATGATGATGAAGAAGGTACCAGAAGGGAGAGTGTATGGTTAAGAAGGGAAAGGAATGAAAAAGGAGAAACAATTTCCTCTAGATGTTGGCTGAGTAGCAAACATTTTACCCCATTAGAATGCAAACTGAATAGAACTTAAAATTCTTAACTATATGCAACCTACTATTAGTAACCATTCTAAACACCCGCTTGCAGAGTGGAAGTGAAATGAAAGTGAATGTTTGTTTTCAACAGAGAATCTTTCTTTTCAAAAGACTTGTCAAAAGGTGCTAAGTTTATTTTAATTTAATTTGATTTAACTTAATAAGATTTGATTTTCTACAGTGTTAGACGATTATATCGATACAATGAAGACGACTGTTTATTTGAGTTTTGATTGTTAGCAAGCTTTTTTTGAATTAAAAGTTTACAAATAATCAAAGAGAAGCTTTTGAAATTGACAAATTTTCTTTGCTTTCAAGTTTATGTGCATCCATGCTGTTTAACAGGTTGACCTTTATATTAAAATTGAAATTGAAAGTCGTCTTCATTGTATTGATATAATTGCTTATCACTGTAAAATATTGCTTAGAAATTAGTATTCCTACGGAATTATTATTTCAAATTATTGTGAGAAATCTACGTGAACGTTAACCCTATTCCTGCTGGGGGGGGTCAGCATATATTGGTTTTCAAGTACCTCAGCAAAGATAGGGTTAACAGTACAAGGAAAACTGTAAACAAAATTATAAATATAATTCCCGTAATATTGTAATAATATATAATTACATTCAGGCATTATCAATGCTAATTGAGCGTCACAGTAGATATCAATAAGCATTAGATTTTGACCAAATTTAATTTATTTTATATTCGTTTTTGATCGTAGGGATCCAAAACTCACAATATAAAATCATGTAAAGTCCCCCCCCCCACCCTAGAAAAAGACCTGAGAGAATGAGTGTAGGGGTGAAATGCCTGTTCACAGCCAGCTCATAAAAATAGACCAATAACTTTGATAGTTTGGGTGCTAGGGAGGGTTGAAAAAACGACAAAAAAGGGTCAAAAATGTAAAAAGAAATTTTTTGTTGCAAACAAATATCAAGATGTGACATATGTTTCTACGTTCATTTTTCAAGGGCTTTTCGAAAATATAGTTTTTAGAATTTTATTCATTAAAAGTCTCGGTGATAGTGTCAAAACTGAGAGTGCTAGGGCAAAAAAACTGGATTGGGGGGGGCAGGGGTGTCAAACGCCCCCCTCCCCTTGCTTGTGAAGGGTAAATTTACTTTATCAAGGTATTATCTTTTCTAGCGGAAAATACATTTTTTATGGTTTTTGTGTACACAGTACAAGTTACTTGCGAAATAAAAGAGACATTTATATGAATTATAAGTAAGGCTTTCAAGCTTTAGCTAATGATTATTGTTGATAAAAAAGGGGTTAAAAGTGGTTATAAAGGGGTTAAAAATGGATTAAAAAGGTGTTAAAAAGGGGTTAAAAAGGGGTTAAAAAGAGGTTAAAAAAGGGGTTAAAAGGGGGTTAGAAGGGGTTAAAAAGGGTTAAAAGGGTACCGTTGTGAATCGGACATTATAAATTATACCTGCAAAGTACACAGCATCTTCAAATTAAAAATTAACATAATATTTTTTTTTTTTTTGCTGAAAGAAATATAATTCGCATGAAGAGAAAATCTGGGGTTCGCACCTTCAACCTTCCTTGGGTTAATAATATTTTGCTTGATTGACTTGTTAAGTTTAAATAAGCCCTGGGCTGAAAGGTTGGTGATCACTTTATTTATACTAAACAGGGGCGAGAGCCTCAGTATTGGGTTTAAGTTAAAAAAAAAATACGACCAGAGTCCAAATTTAATGAATTCTTTAAATTCGGCCTCTAAAATGATTAAAAGACAAATTCTCCTGATTTCAGTTGGTTACACAGTTACACAAACTTGAATTCATTATTTTACTTAAAGGTTGATTTGCCAGAGGAATTGCTTTTGCACTGCACTTGTACTGCATTTAACAAACTTGTTTTCGTTCATTTTGAAAACTTCTTTAAAGCGTGTATATAATGTATATCCGTCGCTTAAAAATCTTTAAATCAATTATGCGACTGATAAAACTACCAAAATTATGTCTTTAAGATAAAAAAATGAACTGAAATTGAGGAAATTGTAAAAAATATTTACCCCTAATCCTTGAGAAACCCTTGTGTTCTAGTTGTTTTCAATACCCAGATCTAACCCAATTTAAAGGAGGGGGACGGAGTAACTAAACCGTAGCAACACGCCGCGCGTCCCACGGAAGTAAATGCGCTCTAGACGAACAGTTGTTCATAGACTCTGAGATTACGCGCACGCACATAGTTCTGTTATTATGTTACTCTATGTAAAAGAGGTAACAGACTTAAAAAACTAATTATTTTTCATAAAAAAGTGATTATTTGCCACTAAAAGGACGTACAGTGTGAAAGAAAAGTATAGAAAAAAGGTTAAAAACTAGTTAAAAAAGTAAACAAATATTTATATTTTTTGATAATGTAATCGTCCATTTTCTGTTAAATGGAAAAAAATGTTCTCCAGAATTATAAAATCAATTTAAAGATGAAAAGTATTAATCTAGAAAGAGTTTAAACGATTTTGTCTTGTCTTGGAAGTTAAATAATCCTCGTAATTTAAAAATCTCAGCAAATTGTTTTGGAAACAATTATTAGAACAAAACGTGGTCAAAAACATGGTCACGTGGTTACGTCATTTAAATACTGCACCTTATGACCAAAAACTACCAACCCATTAAACCCCCAACAGCAGGATGTTAAGTTTTTTTAACGGTCCCTAGGGACACTTTCTGAAAATAAAATCCCGCTTTGCAAAGTTTTCGTGAAAACAAACCGCACATTTTCATCTCAAAAGACGATAAAATTATTTGCAAACCTTTTTGAATATTAAAACCCCGCTTTGCAAAGAACTTTGCAAAGAACTAAATTAATTAAGATGCCCAATTTTTCAATAAATTGGTTATTGTGTGTGTAATATAAGCTATCGCCTATATGTAAGCTAAATTTAATATTAGTTTAAAGATACCCTTGTTGTAATTTCAACTGTCTCTCCATGTCCGATTCACAACTGTTCTTTAAATCTATACTTGATTAATAACCCTGAAGATATTGTCGTTTTTAGCAAGTTATTCGCAAGTTGTGATTAAAAAGAACACTTGGATAGGTAAATGATTCTTTAAAGGGTATTAGTGTACATCATTGTAGATCGAATATACTACTTTGTAAACGAAGAGTCACTTGAAATTAGGTATTCAGTCCCTTTAGTTGGTTACTCTAAAAGCTAAAGCAAAAAGTTGAATAAAAGGTTTTTTCATGGTTTCGTTATTTATTCACATAAGAAAATATTTCTGTCACTTGCTATTATTCCATTCCACTTGTTTTAAAAGCTGTTAGAGGTGACATCTAGATTTTTTTAAAGCATCAGAACAAACAATTAGAAGCAAACTTGTTTAAGACAATGATGGAGTAATACAAAATGGTTCGTAACATAGAAATAATACTGTAATAATTTGTCTTAAAAGATAATATTTCTGATTAAAATGTAAAAAGAAATATTTTATTTGAATGTTGATAATTTTTATCCAGGACATTTTCGGCCTTTTTCAAGTAAATCTGTCGATATCTGCCACAAGACGCTTTCCGAAACCAAAAAGTTTGAGACTTCAGAGACGACTGTACGAAATGCTCTACTTTTTCTAATCTTTGCTCATCTAGAAAGTTGTTTCCCTGTTAATTTGATGTCCATTCGAAAAATCAAATAGAGTAAAAAAGTTTAAATTTAACCTTTGAATCGTTTTATTTAAAGATTTTCAGGTTGTTCTTATTCTTTGTGGTTTACCCTGTCTAAAAGTAAAAACTGACGATTTTTTAATGTCCTTGGAATTTGCTTTTATTATGTTTTGATTTAATAGTAAAATGTCAATGTTCTCNCATCATAAGTAATTTTTTGGAGTGGAATTTAGTGAGGTCATATTTCAAGCAATTTTATCAACCCCTTTTTATGCAAACATTTTCAGAGAAAAGTAACCTAGCATGTACAAGGGTTATAATTCTCCACTTAAAAGCAGTAATGTGCTTAAAAGTAGCACAATAAAAACATTAATCTTGGCATTAGATAAAGTGACTGTAGACATAATTTCATATAATTCTCTATTTATATCCAAATACTATAAAACGATACTCTTTAACCCTTTTCCGGAGTAAAAATGGTAAAGTTTTCAATTTCAGTTCTCTATAAAATTGATGTGTGGATTTTTGCAGCTGGAAAGAGGGAAAGAATTTTTTAGATTTAAAGAATATAAATAGAGAGTCACTTGAAATTAAATAAACAGTCCCTTTAACCAGGAAAAGGGAGCACTAGGACCCTTTTACGGGCTCAGTTACTTTTATACTGCATAATTGCCCCTGGTTAAGCTTATGGCAACAAAATCGGTAGTTGAAATGAATCTATAATACTACTATAGTACTAGCAGTTTAGTGCAAGTGCAACCAATGTTATATAGATAGGGTATGAAATGGTTTAGTTAGCAAGAGATCCTACTTTCTTCCAGATTCCATTAATTTTATTTTGTGATTAAAAATATTTTTTAAAACGTCTGGATGCAATGAGCCAAAGAGCTTTTGAGCTCGATGTCAATAAACTTTAAGATTTGAGAATACCTTACTTCTAAGACATTGATTGCTCGAGTTTGCCTGGTGCATGTTTCACGTGGTTTCAGCTGCCAATCAGCTCCCACGATTTGGCATACTTAAAAATATTACTTATTGATGGTGGGAGGTTGGAAGGGAGGGGGTACCTTTTAAAAATCTTGTTCAGGAAGAAAAAAATACATTTTTTCAAGGATAAAATCGACAAAAAATGTTAGATAATAAAGTCTGACCTCCAATGATCATTTTCAGGAAAAGTTTCTGTAGGCACTACGCGTTAACAAATTACACGTATCAACTAGATATTTGAACTATTTGCAACTATTACCGATATGATGTGGCAGAATCCTTCGACATTAGGTTGCAAAAATATAAGGGTTAGAAATTAGAATTCGAGGCAATTTTTTAGAGGTCAAAACTTTCGTTTTATTTTGATCCCAGGATCAAAATAGCCTGCGTCTGTTAGTGCCTGAAATTTTCATTAAAGGAATTGAGCCTTTGCAACAAACTGTTTTAATCCCTACATCTTTTCAACCCAATGTCGTTATACCTAAGCCATTTCAAACTATGAATTTTGTTGTATCAAAAAATCAAAGTTTGAAATATCAAAGGTGTAAACTATCAGATTACAAAGATTAGTTGAGTTTGTGGTAAAGACTCATTTCCTTTTTAAATTACCACAGTAGATATCAAGATGTAGCGTTGTAGATTAGCGCTTTCGAACACAAAAGTTTTGACCTGAGTTCCTTTAACGTGATACTAGTTTAAGCATTAATGCAATGTTCAGATTGATCTCTGCTAGATTCCTAGAAACAATCAAATTGTTTTACGTTGGCTCGTATTGGTTTCATCTATAGATCAGAAGTTAATCGAGCAGGCGGAAACACGATTGTTTGATCGCATCCAAATATAGTTGAAAATTAGGTTTCTGTGGGACCAAGAAAAAACTGTTAAATAGAAAATGAAATTAGGGCAATCTTATACGTTTATGTAAAGGAAAACGTTTCCTTGTAGCTTTAAAATTAATTTCCTAACTCATATACTGCACAATTACTGGGTTTCATGTTTATTGCACTGTTGAAAATCATAACGTCAGTCTAACAGTCGTCTTCTTACTCCACGGTTTTTTATATCTCACTGTATTCTAACAATCGTCTTCTTCCTCCACGGTTTTATGTATCTCACTGTATTTTTCTAACAATCGTCTTCTTTCTCCACGATTTTATGGATCTCACTGTAGTCTAACAATCGTCTTCTTTCTCCACAGTTTTATGGATCTCACTGAATTCTAAAATTGTCTTCTTTCTCCATGGTTTTATGGATCTCCCCGTATTCTAACAATCGTCTTCTTTCTCCACGGTTTTATGGATCTCACTGTAGTCTAACAATCGTCTTCTTTCTCCACGATTTTATGGATATCACTGTATTTTAACAATCATCTTCTTTCTCCATGGTTTTATGGATCTCATTGTATTCTAACAATCGTCTTCTTTCTCCACGGTTTTATGGATCTCACTGTAGTCTAACAATCGTATTCTTTCTCCATGGTCTTATGAATCTCACTGTATTCTAACAATCGTCTTCTTTCTCCACGGTTTAATGGATTTCACTGTATTCTAACAATCGTCTTCTTTCTCCACGGTTTTATGTATCTCACTGTATTCTAACAATCGTCTTCTTTCTCCACGGTTTTATGGATCTCACTGTATTCTAATAACTGTCTTCTTTCTCCACGGTTTTATGAATCTCACTGTATTCTAACAATCGTCTCTAATAATAATAATACTATCCAAGCTAAATAGAAATTTCTGTCAAATGTATTTAAGTAGTATATTGGAGAGTATAAAACTACCATAGATATTACAAATAGTACAATTATACAGCGTAAAAAGTGTAATTATTTATAAACACTGTGGTTAAACCACTTGAAAACTAGTTAAATCTAGTTAACAATTGTTATGGTTTTGTATGAAATTAACGTTTGAAAATACCTCTGTTGATCTCTCTTCAAATACTTCCCAAAGAGTACACTTCCTAAACTTCCTGTGACTATGACAAGCAGGTTTAATAATTAAAGGCGTAAAATTTTTTCTCCGATTAGTGTTCGGTCCATTAACTTTTTGTTTTTCAAGGTTTTCACGGATTGTTGTGTTAAACTGATAAATGAGACTGACTGACTGTATAAGATAGTCTCGGAGCACGGTGCAGACATGTCGCAAATATATTTGCAAGTAAGTATGTTCGACAATTTTCGCGGATTTACAAAAAGTTTGTGGATTTATGGTTGAAACGTGTTAGACACCTTGAACCCTTCATTGGTTTAACAGATCTGCATTTAAGACTGCACGAGTGCAGCAGATCTTTGCAGAGTTCAAATAGAATTTAAATTTACGGTGTTTAACTTTGAGGTTGAATTTGAATTTGGTGGAACACGATACCTCTCTTTTCATCGTTAAAGTCACCCAAAAGTCAAATCTCGAATCCTAAAAGTTAAAATCGTGATTTCCTCCTTTATGTTTATTGTATTTGTACATAGATGCAGAATTTTAAGCATCATTACATAGACCAGTAAAAGGAACTAAAGGAAAACGACCATGTTTTTTTGGATATATTTACTTTCGGGTGCATGGTTAATAACACGGATGCACAGTCATATAAACCTAGTTTACATGCTTACAAACCCTCTCATTTATCAATCTTTAATTCTCATCTTTTTATGTAATCATTCTCGTTCTTACACTCACTTTGTAAATCATCTATTTAATCGTTTATCCTCATCCTTGCCATCTCGCATCTCAATCCACAATCTAGTCTTTCATACGGTCCGTCTATCTGTAAACTGAATACATCCGGTCAGTCTGAATGTAAACTGAATACATCCTGTCCGTCTGTCTGTAAAATGAATACATCCGGTCCGTCTGAATGTAAACTGAATACATCCCGTCCGTCTGTCTGTAAACTGAATACATCCGGTCCGTCTGAATGTAAACTGAACACATCCTGTCAGTCTATCTGTAAACTGAATACATCCGGTCCGTCTGTCTTTAAACTGAATATAAGAATACATCTTGTCCGTCTATCTGTAAACTGAATACATCCGGTCCGTCTGTCTGTAAACTGAATACATGAATACATCCCGTCCGTCTATCTGTAAACTGAATACATCCTGTCCGTCTGTCTGTAAACTGAATACATCTTGTCCGTCTATCTGTAAACTGAATACATTCGGTCCGTCTGTCTGTAAACTGAATACATGAATACATCCTGTCCGTCTGTCTGTAAAATGAATACATCCTGTCCGTCTATCTGTAAACTGAATACATCCTGTCAGTCTATCTGTAAACTGAATACATCCGGTCCGTCTATCTGTAAACTGAATACATAAATACATCCTCTCCGTCTATCTGTAAACTGAATACATCCTGTCCGTCTATCTGTAAACTGAATACATCCTGTCCGTCTATCTGTAAACTGAATACATCCGGTCCGTCTGTCTGTAAACTGAATACACGAATACATCCTCTCCGCCTGTCTGTAAACTGAATACATCCTACCAGTCTGTCTGTAAACTGAATACATCCTGTCCGTCTATCTGTAAACTGAATACATCCTGTCCGTCTGTCTGGAAACTGAATACATCCTGTCCGGCTGTCTGTAAATTAATACATCCTGTCTGTCTGTCTTTAAACTGAATACATCCTGTCCGTCTGTCTGTAAACTGAATACATCCTGTTCGTCTGTCTGTAATCTGAATACATCCTGTCCGTCTGTCTGTAAACTGAATACATCCGTTTGTCTGTAAACTGAATACATCCGGTCCGTCTGTCTGTAAACTGAATACATCCTGTCCGTCTGTCTGTAAACTGAATACATCCGGTCCGTCTGTCTATAAACTGAATACATCCGTTCCGTCTGTCTGTAAACTGAATACATCCTGTCTGTCTTTCTGTAAACTGAATACATCCTGTCCGTCTGTCTGTCAACTGAATACATCTTGATCGTTTTAAATTAGAAATTTCCACTGTGGATATTGATTTTATTACAAGTACGGTAGATTAGCTCATAAAACCCAGGACAAATTAAGATATTTGATATACAAATGTATTTCAATATTGCACTGTTTAGAATGGTTGCGGGCTTTCTTTTGCGGATTCTCTTCTTCCCAGCTATCTCACTCTGGATGATGGGCATTCAGAGACAAATCTAACGCTGATGGGCGTTACAGCCGGCCACACCCTACAGCCTGTATCCATGGACAACGGGATGGATACGGAGGACGGAGATAAGTCTCCTCAACCCGTCCTTACTCAGCTCTCGAACTCCGATTACAAGTTTGGAAATATTGATTTCCGAGCTGAGTTTATCAGTCAACCCATCTCCGAGTTCAATTTGAGTAGTTTAGAGGACTCAGCCCTCTCCGTGAACCTACCAAGTTTCTCTGACACGTACACTAAATCTGTGATAACGACCATCGAACCCAGGGTGTTTGGGGCCGAGGCAGAGTATGAGAACAGGATGAGAGAGAGACGTGAGTCTAAACATCATATTCTACAGATTAAGAACGAGATCTCTAACTACTGTCATGAGGACCTGGAGCAGTTAAGACCGAACTCTGTGATAATTTCTAGCATGAAATCTAACTGCCGGGATCGATCTCCGTCTCCTCTCCTGTTACCAATCCTTCACAGCTCAATAGAGAACTTTCTTCACTCCCAGGAGAGTCGGGTTAGTGAGACCAGTGATTCATCATTCAACCAAGATCTTTCTGATCCTGTTTCATCCAGCTTATTTAATTCATCCTCATTCTCTCATCTTACCCAGTCCAGTTCAGATCTTAGTGAATTTAGTTCTAGTTTTTCCCCCGGGGTTTCCGGACACTCCATTATCCTTTCCTGTAGTAAGATAGACTCAGAGCATTCGGATACTACCAAACTCAGCTCTTCACCAGTGTAAGTTTAATAAATAATCAAAGATTGACCAGACATCACACAAGAATGAGGCTTTGTGCCGTTTTAAGATTTTATGTAAAGTAGCTGAGTTTTGCCACAAACTCAACTTTTCAAATCCCTTTATCTATAAACCTTAGATATTTAGCTTATAGCTTATTTGACCTTAAAGTATGAATATTTTTAAATATCTGTGGCTTACGGTATTGAGTTACAAAGCAATAGGAACTAGAAATTTAGCAATTGTGGCCAAAATTCAATTTTTCTTTTAATTCCTTAAAGTGTACGTATGTATGTAAATTAGGGGTAGGGATAGGAAAACAAGTCACAATAATGAAAATTTAGAGGGGGTGGGGTGGGGGG